>NC_056585.1:6161752-6461752 GCF_018340385.1 Cyprinus carpio
TTCCCTTTTTTATGTGTTGTCCCATGCATGTGCATTCAGAGTTATTGGTGATGAAAGGGATGCTGTTGTTCAAGCTGATAAACACCAGCCCAAACCATGATGAGCTGCAAAATATATTTATACTTTTGATTGAATACCCCTGGTCTTAGGTTTAACTTTGAGCTCCCTACATAACTTGGTTAAACTTGGTTTAATTTTGAGCTCAACTAAGGCACACGTATCATATATCAGACATTTGTGTATGCTATATAACCATGCAACCAATCAGGAGTTAGAAATGAAATATGTTTTCCTCTCACATCTCCTATGTCTATGTATATTAATCACCTAACCCACTTTACGGAAGTAAAATCTCCTATAATAAGATATCATTATGAAAACTTAAGATGAAGCACAAAAATGATCTGTCACATAGCAAGAGAGAACTCCTGTCAGCTATTTAAAAACCTGTAGGATTTATAATTGTAACATCTGTATTAGGATCTCAAAGACCCTCAACATTCTTCAAAAACAGTCCCTATATTATATTAAATGTGTCTAATTAGAGTCCCTATAGTCTACAGCATTAAGTCATTTTCTTCTACTCAATTTACATTTACCTGAAAATTTCAAAACTTGAAATCTGTATCAACTCTCAGCCCTAGTTTGAGTAAATCTAATGAAATCATCACAAACCCATCACACAAACGGATTCTTCTGCTAAGCTTAAACCATTAGTTCATTCAGATCTTCTTCCCAGTGTGCTGATCTTCTCATTAGCCTCATGGATGTTACATCTTACGAGATGTTGCAATGGGCTTTCCCTCATTGACAAGGGAGGGTGGTTACACTTTCCTGAAGTGTGCAGATCTTTCCTAAGATCACAGCAGCACATTTTCTGATGCTTATTGATGGAGTGAATCAAAACCCTGATACTGACTGTCAGGCTGTCACCTGTAAATTGAGATCTTAAGTGTTTTTGTTAGTTAACAACATATTGTCCTTTTGGTGTGACCTGTGAAAAGTACCTGTTGGTTGAAAGCTGTCCTAGATTCTTTTTGAGCTACCATATTTTCATTGCCATCAATAGGCATAATGAATTTCAAATGTAGACAATTCAACAGGGACCTATTATCGCCAGATAATTTCTCCAGCACACTTCACTCTGTTACACAGCCCTTGTTACCTGGAAAACTCTCAACCCACTTTTTTCATGTTAGCAATAAGAAGATAATATCTGATACTTTTAACACAATACAAAATCAGTCTGATGAAGTCCATCATGACATGCTGAAATGTTAAAACAGAGAATTAGGTGTGGGGTGGACAGAGCAAACCTGATTGCTTTGCCTTCCCATGTTAAGTGCTGTGCAAAAGGATACGTAATCCAGTTAATCCAAGGCCATTATTTTAAAAACAGCTGTTCTGATGGAATGATCTATTTATCTTTCATTCCTTACAACACCAGCACCCACGTTCACACACATTCTCACACTTTCACACCCTCCCTCTGTCCAGAGCTTCATAACTTTTTATCTGCCTCAGCAGATTGTAAACTAAGTGGGGGATGTATATTGCTAGGAGTGGAATACCACTAAATCTGAACAAGTAACACAACTTTGAGCAACTGGGTGACTGGTCCTAGCACTCCTCAAAGACTGCCTTGACTACCCTGAGCCCCAGGCATTAAGTGGCTGAGGAAGAAGGATCTGTGAGATAGCAGCTCATCCTCAGACTGGGCTTAGACGAGCCAGTCATCGAGGTAATTTAGAAACGCTGATTCCACTCTGTCTTGAAGAAGAAAGAGCCATGCCCATGCCCTTCGTAAAAGTGTCCTTGAGCCCTGGAAAGGTGCTATATAAATAAAACGTATTATTATTAATGATAGAATGGTACATTACGGCATTATATACCATATACCATTAAGATATTTTATGTCTCCCACTCGGATGAAAGATTATGGATGGAAATAACCAAGAAGTGTCTGATGGCCTGTGTTGCAGAAACATCACTTTTGCCAACATATCTCCATTTATGCATGTTTGCTCTCTGCATTTTGATAAAGGTAAGTAAGAGATTTTGAAGATGTGCCATTTTCTATTTTCTGAAGTATATAATGTTATATCCACGTGTTGTTTTGGATTATCAATCTTATTAAACAACAGACGACCAGGGAGCAGAAAGGTGTGAGTTTTTTATTGTTTGTAATTTTATATTTTATGAAGTATTCTTACGCATAGGTGTAAAGTACTTGAATGATTTATTTCACTGCTGAAATTAGATATTATTTTTGCAAGTTTGTACTTCACTCAAGTGCAGTTTAAACTGAATGCTCCTACTAAAATACATCTCCAATGATTAGCTATACACTGAAGGCTGGAGGAGATGGTTGGCTTCACACAACACCATTCAGTGCCACAAACTGAATGTAACTTATGTGTGCGCAGAAGAAAACTGACTGCTGTGGTGTAAACTCAATGAGTACAGCATGTCTAGGAAATTACTAATAATCCAGTTTTTTATATCAACTATGCACTCTTGTTAGTTTTCCGAATTTTTCTGGGCCGTGAAGAAATATAGAGCTGAGTATCATCAGCATAACAGTGAGAGCTAACACCATGTTTCTTGATGATATCTCCCAAGGGTAACATGTAAACTGTGAAAAGTAATGGCCCTAGTACTGAGCCTTGAGGTACTCCATACTGTACTTGTGATCGATATGATATCTCGTCATTCACTGCTAAGAACTGATGACGGTCAGATAAGTAAGATTTGAACAATGACAATTTAATTCCACTAATGCCAACGTAATTTTGTAGTCTGCTCAAAAGAATGTTGTGGTCGATAGTGTCAGACGCAACGCTAAGATCCAATAGCACTAATAGAGAGATACAACCACGATCAGAGGATAAGAGCAGGTCATTTGTAACTCTAAGGAGAGCAGTCTCTGTACTATGATACAGTCTAAATCCTGACTGGAAATCCTCACAGATACCATTTCTCTTTAAAGGGGTCCTATTATGCTCTTTTACAAGGTCTTGATTTTGTTTTGGGGTGTACTAGAACAGGCTCTCATACTAGGTTGTTCGAAAAACATATATATTTTTCACGTATTTTACATTATTACAACACCTCTCTCCCCAGTCTGGCATGAACGGCTGGAATAGTTCCTGCATCAAATGAAGGCCCGCCTTCTGAAATACGAAATGTGCTGTGATTGGTTAGCTGAACCAGTTTTTGTTGTAACTACTATGTACTTACATTTAAATTAATCATTTGGTACAATGCACTTATTGTCTACATACATGTTTTTACATTGTACTTATATTTTAAAAATACCTGCATGTAATTACATATGTAATTAATTTCTGTAATTACATTTAAAATTACACTGTTGACCCATCCTTTACACCTTAACCCACACTTAAACCTACCTATACCACCAAACTTGTCCCAAAAGTGTTTTGCAATACAATATGAACACAATAAGTACATTGTACTTATTTTTTGATGTAAGTACATAGTAGTGAAGTGAAAGTGAAGACCAAAAAATCTACTAAAAATTAAATATAAAAATAAAGTGTTTATTACATCTATTTTAAAATATATATTGTATAGTTTTTTTTTTTTTTTTTTTTTTTTTGACAATGATCATAAAGTAAAGTACTACACAGGTATGCCCTGAACAGGCAAATCAAGCTACAGACAGGTGAGTCTGATCGAGGCCGAGGCTTAATTCTGTAGGAAATGGACTTTGAGGACCAGAGTTGTGAATCCCTGCCATTAAGGTTTTCATGGCCTTATGCTGCTTCTCATATCAGACCAAAGTCAAATTCTCACTTCGTTTGAAATACTTCTGTTAACCTTATGCTCCTCAGATTGGATCCACCTGCACAAACACTGTTTTAGACAACTGTTACAGGCACAAAATTATGCCTCACTGGTTTGTGGAGTCCTGTTTTGAGATTTTCTCAGAGAAACCACTCAGTGTAGAAGTGTGTGCCCAAATGTCTTCACTTCATTAAGTATTTGACAGATCATCGCATCTAAGAATTCATGTAAAAAGGGTCCTCAGAAATGTTTGGCAGAACCATAAAATCTTAGTCTTTTAAATTTAGCCTACTCAACTTTCTTTGTAGTACTTACACTGTGTCCACTTAAGAAAAGTTTGACGATTTAATCTGTTAACTTTCAGTTCACCGCTCAATGCTAAAAAACACTTAAAAACTACATTCTGTGACACAAATCAGTTGACACGGTTGGAGTGCTGTTATCACTAGAATATCACACTTTCACTTTCACTTTTTATCACTAGAATATCACACTGCTGGCTCTCGGCCAATCAGATTCCAGGACCAGAAGGATCTTTTGTATAAATGAAGATGAGACATTAAGAAGTTTGTTGTTGTTCTTAATGCAAGTTCCTGTTATGCACATAATAAGAGCGGTGATTATGTAACGTTTCGTGGAAATGCTTTTGTTTTCATATGAGAAAATGCATTCAACTAACAATACACACTTGAAGACTCAGACCAGCCCATGTTTTCTCTCTCTCTCTCTCTATCTCTCTCTCTCTCCTCCTCTCTCTCTCTCCCCCTGTCTTCTCTCTCTCTCTCTCTCTCTCTCTCTCTCTCTCTCTCTCTCTCTCTCTCTCTCTCTGTGTGTGTGTGTGTGTGTGTGTGTGTAATGAATAGCCAGAAGTGTAATTAGGAAGCTGCAGGGTGCAGCAGGGAAGTTCATTCTATTTTTTTTGCTGGATGTCCTGACCTGTTATAGATTTATGATGGTGTTTTTACCCTAAAACCTGCTGTATCATATTTCATATGCAAATTTTGAAGGCCCCTTAATAATCAACACAATCAAAACCTTTCTAAAACCCCTGTTGTTCACAATCTACCGAATGACTTCTGCCATCTTTCTACATTTTTATCCAGTCAGAGCTCTTTTAGTGTAATCAGCTTCAGCTGCTGCTTCTGGTGTCAGATCTTGAGTGATTTTGATCAAGTAAAGGTCAGAATAACTGCAGTAATATCTCCAGATGAACTCTTACTGGACTGAAGCAGCTCAGCTTTACTTGATTCTCCATCAATCATGTTTTAGAGTCTCAAATCTGATCATCAGGAGCTTTTGAGGAGCGTTTGTTTCCAGAAGCTTTACTTTCACTGTTCCTCAGCGGAGGAATGATCTTCACAAGCCTCCAGAACATCACATCTTCTGAGGAGACTTTATTTCTTCATCTCTCAATCACTGCATTATATGTTTGGATCATTTACATCTCATCTCACTGAGACACATTACTGCAGATATAGAGCACAGACTGATATTTAGATCAGTTTATATCAGTATCTGCTCTACAGTTATACTGATCTCACTGATTTGCATCTCACTTTTTGACCATATAAATATCAGCACCTGCAAATTTAGCTCATTCTGGGCTTGTGTTGAGTATGAGCTCCATATTCTCCTACTATATGCACAGTAAAAACCTGTTGTATCATATATGATACCCAATAAAAACACAAAAACAACTTTTTTGTCTAAAGGTTCAATCAAAACCTCCAAAAAAGAAAAAAAAAAAAAAATTAGATTAGATTATTCTGACACCTGGCGATACATTTGATACAGTTCACAAAGTTACATTCATTTTTGACCTGTGTATGCAAATATTCTGCATGCACAGAATACACAGATGTTTGAAGGTGCCCTCTTTTTTCAAAAGGTACATGTTTTAGGTACAAAGTTGTAGCTGTTTAAAATATACCGTCCCGGTGACATTTATTGATTTATTTCCAGAGAGAGAACACTGCATGAGATGCAAAGCAGTGCATTTCTTATAAAATCATGTTTATTATTATTATTATTATTATTAGTTTTATTTTTATTGTCTAAAATGCGTGCAAGAGAAGCAGGTAAGGTCATGTGAGAAAACTGCTTAGAGTTTATTGCTGTATTATAGTTGTGCTGCCTGTTTCACATTTTATTAAAGACGTAAACACTAGAATGCATTGCATACTGTGCAGTACTCAGTAACTGGTCCTCTAGGATTTTATTATGAACAAAAGCATTTATTTCAGTCTACAGTACATGAACTGAGAACAACACAGTTTGTGTCCTGCCTCCATCTACTGGACAGAGCGCGCTACTGCAGCCGTGCGAGTCCAGCAGGCGGAGCTACATGTCCATATATGGTCCGTGGCGTCACTGCAGTGGGCGGAGCCCGCGCTTTCGATTGGCTCAACTGGTGTCCATCACTTCGGGTCGATAGCAAACGAGCTAACTAGCTGCACACAGCCGAGACACAGTGCGGCGCAGACCCGCGGTTTATTTATTTAAATCTATTTTTTTAATTAATTTATTTTTTTAAACATTGAAACATTAAACCGTTTTTTTTTTTGCAGAGACTGGGACGAAAGGGGAGGTATGTTGATTATCGTGCGAGCACTAAGTTAATTGGAAACAGTTGATGTTAACGTTACACGCGTCCGGAGAGATGGACACATATTAGCTTACTGTGGATGCAAATAACCACACCAGCCCTCTGTGTTATTAAACACGAACTGGTGGACGATTTTACGATTGTTTACGGTTTACAGTGTAATTAACTTAATGAAAAGTTTTTTTTTAATCTATAACGAGGTCCTTTCTAGTGTAATCAGTCCTCGTGCTAACTTGTGTGCTGTTATCAACATTTGCTAGCAGATAATCTCAACCTAACATAACCAGTTTATACTCTGTTCTAGTGTGTGTAACCTTAACAGAGCTACTTTTAACCTTTCTTGAGCATCTCTAAGGTAACTCGAGTTAATAAAATAATAGTAATATTTGCTATTAAATAGTTCTATTCAGCAGTAATGATTAAAGAATAATGTTTAAACTAGAACAAAGCCTTTTATTTATTTATTAACTAGGTTACATTTCTGTTGTAGATTGCTAATAATTCAAATCGCTTGACTGGAGGCCTGTGTATGCAAAAACCTATTTGTGTACATAAATAAAATGAACTATAAAAAGGAAATGCACAAAGTTTGTTGTGGTTTTCCTGATGCACACACTGTTGTTGCAGGAGAATGGTGGTCCCTGATGGTGGAAGTGCCCTTCAGCCGGCGGACAGCAGTGATGCAGACGAGGTGATGTCCAGCTCGGAGCCGGGGTTCGGTCCCAGTCTGACCGCGGTGGAGCTGCAGGAGGTGCGTAAGCTGCAGGAGCTGGTGCGCCGTCTGGAGGTCCAGAATCAAGCCCTGCGCAACAGAGGCAGCAAACTCGTGCTGGGGGCCGCCGGCAACCTCTCCACTAACATGAACACCCTGCATGGGGCCGCGGACACTTCTCCCGGAGCAGAGGATGCTGGGAAGCGGGCGCTGTCGCCTCCAGCGGGCTGCAGTAGCAGCGAGGACGTGTCTCCGCTGCCCGAGGCCTCCAGGCCGGAGGATGAGGAGGAGCGGGCCGGATTCCCGAGCTCACCGTGTGCTTCAGGCTCCAAACAAACACTGAGCTGCTTCGAGCCGAGTCTGTCTCCTGATGTGTGCGAGTCTGAGACGCTGGGAGCGAGTGATGCGGGTGTGGACCAGTGCGCCCTGGACGAGGTGGATGAACTTGATTTAGAGACGTGTGCACAGGCCGAGGATGAAGACAGCTGGTGGGTTTATTCACCTTTTTATTATAATGTCACATAAAGTAGAAAAAAATATATTTAGACAATGCACTTTATTTTTACTTATTCTTCAAAAAAAATAAAAAAAACACCACGGTGAGTTTGAGTCGGTGCCTAGGTGTTATTATGGGATCGTGCTATGATGCTTAAGGCTGGAATGCACTGCGCGACTTTTAAACTCGGAATGAATTAAAATCACAGAAACTGGGCGTCGTGTGCCTAATGACTGAGGATCGCACACTACCAGTATTTCAGGTTGTTTCAAGCACTACAAAGAAATATGCGCTTCATTGCTGGGAGATACATGACTAATAAAAATGATGTTTTAAAATCGGCCCGAAGTATGTTGCTGAAAGAAGGAACTTGATACACTGTGTGTTTTTATGTGAACTCTTGTCAACTCAAATCTACAGATCGGCGCTGACTTTCGGCGTCAACTCATCTGGACTGCAAATCGGGACAAAAATCTGTAATGTATTCCAGCCTAAATGGTTAGTTCTGTTCGCTCGCGTGTTGTGTGAGAACACAAACTGAAATGTCGTTTATTTAACACACATCCTGAGCTCAGCAGCTGGTCTTCTGTGTTCATGAGAATCTATTAGCGCAGCGGTTCTCTCCGGATCCACCAGGAAAGGCACACACGTATGTGAGGAATCAGTGTTAATAAAAACATGACGTCCCTTGCTATTGGCCCAAGTCAAAAGAGCCCCTTCTCTAGGATATTCTGGTCATTAAATCATGAGTCAGAGCTCAAGAAAGCCTCAGCCGATTTGCATGATCGGTTCGGTTCATTCATGTGTTTTAGGAACTCCCGGTACGTCTGCTGTAATGTTGTGAGGTTCAACGTTTCAGGGTGATCTTACTATTAATAAACGCTAATGCATGCAATTATTAGGCATTATTTTGGGATTTTTACATTGTCTCTCAGTTTACTTCTCAGTTAAATGTAAAGTAAAGTAAATATAAATTACTAAATAGGACCTCGTCAGTCTCTCACCTTCTGATAAGCCGGCATAAACTCTGTAGTGCTGTTATTAGTATTACTCTGTGTTTGGGAAACCTGTTGGGACACAGTCATTATTTCTGTACTGCCATTCGGGCTTGCTAGTGGTCCAGAAGTGTCACATCGCTGCTTTAAACTTTTTGGTACTGAGACTTGATTTGTCTTGTGGTGCTTTATTGTCTTATTAACAGTAAAAGAGTCCAGCCTCTGCTTTCAAACAGGATCTGGAATCTTATTGCCAGTTATTTAGTTCCTCTATAAAGGAAATGAATGCGTGTTGCGTCTGTCACAGAGAGGATGGCATTTATTGACGCAGCTGCTCATGATGGATGGATGCTTCACAAATAAACATCAAGCTGTTCCAGTCAACACTGTCTGCCCCACACAACAGACCGTTAGATTTCACTTCTATTTACATTTGAGCAGCAATCATGTAGAGGAACAGGAAGTTTCTTCAGGTGCTCAGACTGAGGTCTGCTGAGTCTAGCGTCGCATGGAGCACAATAACAGCCTGCTGAGAGACGCAAGAATGTGCATGTCTGTATTTGTGTGAAAGTGATAGGTCTAATTTCTCCTCCAGAAGTAATGTGGCTATTTACAGGTGCTGTGTCTGTCGTTCTGTAAAGTGTCCTGGTTTTCTCTCTCTAGGTTGTACGTTTCACCAAAGAAGCAGGTTGTGGCTGAACAGGGGCCTGAATCAACTCTGAAATGGTGTCGGAAATTCCTCGATCATCCCAGTCCAGAGACTGAAGTGGCCTGTCGGACGCTCCTCCACCAGCTGGACCAAAGTACGGAAACATGTGAATACATGCATTTGTAATAGCAACAATATGTTATGGAGATGTTTAATGTATACACATGAATCCAGAATGATCATATGTGGTCTTAAGTCTCTGGGGTATATTTGTAGCAATAGACAACAATACATTGTATGGGTCAAAATTATTGATTTTTCGTTTATATGCAAAAAATCATTAGGATATTAAGTAAAGATCATGTTCCATGAAGATATTTTGTACATTTCCAACCGTAAATATATCAAAACTTAATTTTTGATTAGTAATATGCATTGCTAAGAACTTCATTTGAACAACTTTTAAAGGTGATTTTCTCAATATTTAGATTGTTTTAGTCCCTCAGATTCCAGATTTTCAAATAGTTGTATCTCAGACAAATATTGTCCTCCTAACAAACCATACATCAATGGAGAGATTATTTATTCAGATGATGATGATGCATAAATCTCAATTTTGAAAAATTTACACTTATGACTGGTTTTGTGCTCCAGGGTCACACATTATTTAGGTTCAGGTGCTTTAACACATCACTAAACTACAGAACGATTCCCTTTCACTGCCACTCCTGCGAGAGGCCGATGTGCACTTTTCTAGGGAAGTATTCTCCTGTGACATGTTTCTGCTTTTACTGTATTTTCTGCTTCTGTAGCGTCTGTCACACCGTGAATCTGCACTTCAAGATGTGAAGACACAGGAATAGTAATAGACCTCTTCTTCTGTATGGTGACACAATCCCAGTGAAACGGATTATTGAAAAAGAAAAAATATATATACATCGAGTGGAGACTTGATTCTGTGCTTCGGTAGATGATTGGATGTTGAGATGTGGGCGTGGCTCTGGAGAGAGATGAACATGAGCTTTAATTAATTTATTTATTTCACAAAAAAGGGACTGTGTACGTTAATCAACATTTGTGAATATAAATGTACCCTTTTTTAATCTGGTTGTTAGACTTGCACTAATGCTGCATTTGAATTTTGTGTTTTGTAGCGTCTAGATGGAAGAGCGTGTACAGTAGTCCATCTCAGTCCAGTGAGGCTGGCGTCTCCCTGTCTTCCTCTGCTGGGTACCTCAAATCAACTAACAAAACACTACTAACCTCTGGCAGCTCAGGTATGGCATTAACCCCATTCACTGCGCTTCTCACACACACACACACACACACACACACACACACACACACACACACACACACACACACAGGCGTTCACTGGTGTGTTCAGTAAACAAAGCAGGTGACCGGATCAGATTTCATGCATGAGGTGTCTAGCAAACATTTCTGGCTGGCACAGTCCTCTTACGCAGTCTTCATCTGTGTTTTTATGTGTTTAAAAACCTGTTTGGTCTGCAGTGTGAGCTGACGTCACGAGTAACCGCGTCTGCATGAGTTTCTGCCATTTAATGAACCTCGTTAGTTGCTAGAAATGATTTTTAATTGCTTTGCTGCATCAGTGTGACTCGTACTAGGGCTGCGTGATATGGAGCTAA
The DNA here is from genome assembly GCF_018340385.1 of Cyprinus carpio. Taxonomy (NCBI): domain Eukaryota; kingdom Metazoa; phylum Chordata; class Actinopteri; order Cypriniformes; family Cyprinidae; genus Cyprinus; species Cyprinus carpio. Next base: position 6,172,672 of record NC_056585.1, read on the forward strand.
AATCACATCTCTGTAAGAGATTTGTGGTATGTAGGATTTATGATGTGTATTTAATTTATATTTGTATCTAAAGTTGGATTTGTTTTGATGTTTTTATGATATTTTATATAGATGTATTGATTTTTTTTATCTGTAGAAATGAGTTTGAGAGTGAAGTGACCGGTGCATGTTTTATGTGACGCAATTAACTGATAATCAGATTTGTTGAGGATTCTGTGTATTATCCACTCTTCTCATCAGTTGTACTGTTTCTGAGTGTGTTTGGGTTGTTGACAGGTTGCACGGGCGCTCCCCCTGCGCTCAGCTCACAGTCGTCTGTCGACAGCGAGGTAAGCACCTCGGATGACTCCATCTCCATGGGCTACAAGCTTCAGGACCTGACTGATGTCCAGATCATGGCTCGTCTGCAGGAGGAGAGTGAGTATCCCTCAGCAGGCTCAGAGAGGTTTTTACCGCCGCATGTGAAATGCAAATAAACGTGGGATATGGAAATGCTTTGTGTTCTTGAATGTCCCTTGTTTGTTTCGAGCTCCGCTTCAGCAGCAGGCTCTGACGAAGGTTCGGGCAAACTGTGTACTTCTGGAGATTAACTCGAGTCTGTTGTGTAACTATTACACAGCCGTTGAGGGTGAAAGCACAAAGGTTTTATTATTCGACAAACCATATGCCTTTGTGGTTTGACCCCCTTTTTACTTTCTTAATACCAGTTTAGTTCTTGGTATGAAGGATGAAGGGTAGACCTGTGTAGAAAGTTCACCTGAAAGCTCAGTCACACTGCAAAAGTACATCACTATCATACCAACTTCAAGGCTTTAATTTTTGACATCCGAGCTTGTTTTGACTTGACGTGTAACATGATGTCACACCATCTACAGGTTCAAATTAGGCTTTTTTTTCCCGCACCGTCTTGGTGTTTTTCAGGTCTCCGGCAGGACTACGCCTCTACCTCGGCCTCGCGCCGCAGCTCCTCGGCCTCCCTGCAGTCTCTGCGTCGAGGCACCTACAGCGATCAGGAGCTGGACTCCTACAGTCAGGAGGACGAGGAGGACGAGTGCTGCTCTCTGCCGCAGCGGCTCCAGTGCTACTCGCCCCGCTGCCTCTCTCCCAGCCGGCTGGCCTCCCCGCACACACGCGTGTCCCGCTGCTCCCTGCAGGGCCCGGGGCCCAGGAGCGAGGGTAGGACACGCTGGCTCATTCATTTAGTGTCCTTCAGATATGAAACCAGTGATTAATTTCAGCACAGAAGCGCAGTAGATGCTGTAATTGACTGGGTTGGATCTGGCTAATGTCACACATGAAAAGATGTCCATACGTCAGGATAAAGTGGACCTCAGGGAAAACCCTGCATGATGCGACCCCTTTAATATCGATTGCACTCACTCTTGTAGAGCGGAGAGCACCCTGCATGCATTCCTTCTGTGTTGTTGTGAGTGTGTAAGCAGGCCGTGTGTGTGGTTTCAGAGGAGCTCAGGCACAGCATGCCTAACCTGACCCCGCGCAGCAGCCTGAAGTCTCTGGAGGCGCTCAGAAACAGCCGCAGCATGGAGGCTAACCTACAGAGCTCAGGCAACCGCACGTCCCGTCTGCCCCAGTCCCCCGCAGGTTGGTACCCCGCTCCTTCACCCTCACCCTCGTCCTCAGGACAGCTGTGTAATGATGACCACATGTACAGGTGTGTGTGTGTGTCTGGTTTCTGTGTGATCCCTCCCTCAGTCTAAACCATTGTTGAACTGACAATACGCTGCTGGCTCAGTTTCTCCTCCCGTCCCGTCCATTGTCTCTCACACCGTTAGTCTGTTCTTAAAACCTGTCGTACCTGTAGTGGGAGTTTGAGCCTCTGTAACAGATCTTTTGTAGAGCCCTGCAGTGAAGATGTGTGTTTTACGGCTAGCTCAGAAGTTAGTTTCACCCTTCTCGTGCGTAGCCAATCACACACATCATGTTTAGAGGCATGAGAATGTAACGTCAGTGTCCTTCAAGGACGTCGTCTTCAGTCGTCAAGTGTCCGTGTCAGTGAACTTAACATACTTCTGAAAATCCAGGATTTTCCAGAGTTGTAAACATGATGGTTTTCTTCTTCTGTCAGCGGGTTTGGCTTTGTTTCAAGTCGGACTGTTAAAGAAAGCGGCACACACATGTATCCCAGAATCCTGAAGAATTCAACCAACCAGATGATGACTTTGAAACAAAGTGTTTCCCTTTTTGTGTTCCTACAGCAAACCATCCGTGGCTGTGATGTCTGAGACGAAAGGTCCATTCACAGCGATCACGATTACTATAAAGATATAGTTCTAAAAATCGTTCTCAATATCAAAGAATAGCAGAGTCCATGCCACAGCTGTAACGATAAAGGCACAGAGAAATGATATCGTTGGAATCACTTTCAAAACTATTTTCTCCAGCTGATGAAAGATGCAAACACTGACAGCCAATCAGAATCAATTCTTGCTATAACGAGCTCGAGAATTTAGTGTTTTTATGATTTTAGGATGATATAGAAGGTTTGTTTGGATGGTGTTGTCGTCATCTTTATAGCTTATATTGTGATCTTTGTGTTTATTGTGTGATCATCCTGGTTCCCGAAACCCGAACCGATTTTTCCACTGGCTTCTGGATTATTGCAGAAAATAAACTCTGTGACCAACAAAAGTTTCTGATTCATACACATTCATCATAATCTTCTCAAATGAGCACAACTTGGTAGCCTAAGTACAATTACCAGAAATAAAATTGCTTGGCCACTGCCCAGTGAGTTTGATTTCATCATCTAATTACTGATGGTTATGTGGGTAAGTTTCAGCCTACAGCCGACTCGTGTCCTTTGGGAATTGGTGTAGAATCAAACAAGCCTCCGATCTCTTCACTGCACCCTTAAAAGAGTCAGACTTGTTTATTTTTATAGGGATTTAAACATTTAAGATTTTTTAAAAGTAACTGAACAACATTAATTAGGAAAAACAGTGTGTCAATAATGCAGAATGACAGTTAAAGAAGTTCATCATGCAGCTCAGTATAGTTTAAATAGTATCTGTGCAATAATTTGCAATCAAGTCAACGATATCGCTATAAATGAAGTGTCCCCAACTAAGCAAGCCAGAGGCGACAGCGGCAAGGAACCAAAAGAGTCCATGTAGTGTTGAGTCTGATCCTGCGCCTCTCTCTGGATGTCCTGGGGCCGTCGCGCCTGATTGAGTGCAGTGAATACGATCTTTTACACTCACCAGTCTTTCCTGGAGGTCGCCCAAGGTCTTCTTCAGTCACTTTTCTTTGAGACGGTTTCCTTGGACAGAAGCTTGTTCATCAGATGGCATCCTGCTTTTCTTCAGCATCTCGCCTCGACAAAGACATTCTGCAGCTCGGTGTTTCTCTCTGAGATCCAGGGGCCTCATTTATAAACCGCACATACGATCGGATTTAATCCTGAATTCCATCCCAGGAACAAATCAGGATTTATCAAGTTATGTGAATAAGAATCTTATTCTTTTTGCACTCATACCAGTAAATTAAAATAATGCAACATTATTGAAATGTGGATAATAGAGAGTTATGTTCAATATGCATTTATTAAAGGCACAAGTGAGCATCATATGAACCGCTTTGTCTTGATTACGCCACAGCATTAGTTCATTATGTTGATGGATTGCTGGAATATCTCTCACACTTGTTCTTCTGAACCGTAAGGGATTTTGTGGGCGTTCTGTAGATGGATGCGCTTGATAAATTGCAAAGCAGGGATGCATTTAGGAATATTTTTTATGCATAAGGACGTTTTATAAATCCTTTGTAGGATCATTTTGGAAACCGTCGTCATTCTCTTTATAAATGAGGCCCTAGGTTTCTGCTCATCTGGGCAGAATAATGGCTTGTGATTATTTGTCACTACAGTTACGGACCTGAACTCCCGGCACTTGGTGTTTCCTGCAAGTTTCTAGGATTTTCTCCTCCTGCTGTATTGATGGGGGTCTGACAGGAGTGTTTGTGATTGGCTGCTCTTGCAGGTGTATCATCTGCGAGGATGAGGGGTGAGGGCCAGTCCCCTCTCTATCTGCGGGCTCCCATGAAAGCCCTGAGTCCCGTGAGCTCCATGTCTGCGGTGCGACAAGCTAAAGGGCCAGTGAGTGCCCAGCGAGGGATGAGGAGGGTGCAGTCGCCGGGTCCCACCAATACGGCGTCCAACTCTGCTGCTGTCGCCCGTCAGACTTCAGGAAGAGGCGTGACACCCGCTTCACCTTCCTCCAGAGGCAGACTTCCACAGACGCCCAGGAGGTGAGTCCCAATCAGCCAGATACACTGCTGTCGCAGCCATTGTGAAAGCGCTTTGGAACTGAGGTTTGTTTTTCTCCACAGCAGATCTCTGGGGATGACCAAACCTTGCGCTCCCGTCGCTGATGAATCCTGGAAAGATGGTTGTTACTGAAGCCCTGAGGACTTCAGCGATGAAAAGCAGCTCCGCTAAAGATATCGCAGGGAAAAAAAAATCCACTAAAACAAGAGTTTGATCGAATCCAGAGCCTCCATGATGAGAGGAACAACGAATCAGACACGTTTGCGTTCAAAGACTACAACAAATTTAAATATGTGCTTGATTTTCAAATATCAATATACTTTTATTTTCTTGAGAATGGGGGATGTATGAAAAAAGTATGAGAACTTGAATAATGAAAAAGGTTTGATGTCCCGTAATACATGTAGTTTTTGTGAAACGTGTGGAATTTAATTCCTAAATGCTGTGGTGTAACCTGCTGTTGGTTGTGCATGTTTATCTATTTTAGAAATGAAGGATATATGATTTTTATTTGTGAATTTTTTTTAGAATTTTTAATTTGATGAAGGAATCGAATTCTGTAAACGAAGACGTTTGTCCGTTTTGTGTGGTCAAGACAAAACACAGCAATATTGAAAAACGGTTTTCACAAAAATTGACCTCACAGGAGAAGAAAACACTTGTAATTTTTTTTATTTTAATTGAGATCACATCAGTGTGCCAAGGTGCATTACTACTGTAACACTGTTCCTCCTTAATTCAGAGTGCTTGAAGCTGGAGTCACTACACTTTCACTCCATCTGGAAGTTTGAATATGCATTTTGATGCCTGTGTAGTTTAGGTTTAAATATTCACTAAGCCAGTAAAATTGGGAATATCTGAGTATGCAATGACAATGGAGTGCCTCAGAAAATCAATAAATCAATTCAGCAATAAACCAGCCGTTTTATTCATTGCAGGGTGCCTCTTTTGCTTGGTTAGTTACAGTAACACATTCGAAGCTGCTTTATTATGTATCAAAACTATGCAAAATAAATCTGCAGTATACGTGTTTTGTTTGAACGTGCAACTTTCATTCAGAGCGCAATGTTATCTTGTGAGGTGACGTAAAGCGTGCCGCGCGTTCACTCTTGCCCCTCCCTCCGTTGTTGTCAACGAACATTCTGATTGGCTGATGCTTAGGAACGAGTAGTCTGATTGGCCGAGGCAGCGAATCGAGCAGCGTGATTGGCTCGGGCCTGGAAAAGAGCGTTCGGGGATCCTCAATGTACAGGCCGCAGTAGCGCTACCGTTGGAAAATTAACAATAATAAATTGCGACAGATTCGAGGGGATCCGAAACTCTTCAACGCTCCGAAGGCAGTCGCGGAGTAGGTAAAGCGTTTTGGTTTTGCGCGGCGTGTCTGTAAAACGCTCGCCGTCGGCCCAGTCGGCCTTGTGTTGCGCTCGAGCGCGAGGAAGCGCCCAGTGCGCGCTCCTGTTAGCGGGAACATGCGTAAAACGAGTCCATACAGCGACCACGAGGCGCTTTTTGCGCTCAAATCAGTCATGTGCGAAGTAAATACATAACATGCGTCTGGGCTTTGCGCTTTTGTTGTATTCCGGGTTGTGCTGTATTAATTTACGTGCTGACATATTCGTTAGCTAATGCTATTAGCCGTTTAGCATGTAGTGTAATGGCGGAGGGCGAGATGGTGCAGCAGCGCGGCTGCATACGCGCAAGCCTTCAACTGCGTGTGATCTGATTTTTTCTGCTATATTAAAGTGGATTTTACAACGTCATATTGTATTTTGTAAATGTTTTTAAATTGTATTGAGTCGATGTAACGATAGTAACTTTGTTTGGACAAACTCCGTCACGCACGAGCCGGTTATATGCTTAGTTACGAAGCCTACTATGGCGAAGACTGGCTTCATGAATATTAATAAGGTTTTGATGACGTCAGGTTGGGCGTAAGGGCACGTAACGTAATTCATATTCATGAGTGGAGCCTTTGTCGTAGTAGGATTCGTAAGTGCCAGCGGTGTGCCTCGACTAGTTTACATCATGATCACTCTGACAGCGATTTCACCGACACTGCAACCAATCTTAGAAAAACATTACGTCACAGTTCGCCTTTTCGGGGACTTTAAACTTATTTCAAATAGAGGTGTATGACGTCACGCTGGAACGCCCCTCATATTTCTCAACTTGTTATTACTCCAGTATTAACTTTATATAATTATGACCAGCCACCTTACTCTTATTAACGTAGCTGTTATTTTACTGTATTTATACATAAAGTTTATCAAAAGCGCATTATTGTAATGGTAAGATTTAATTTCGACACAAAATTTCTAAAAGACAATCTAAATGTGTCACTTTTATGTATACATTCATTTTGCTGCTTGCTTGTATGCATTGATCTATGTTTTAGGATTTTATTTTTCTCCACTTTTTATATTTAAAACACACACACAAGTTTGTCATTAAAATCTCACTAAGCTAGTCTCAACATAAAAAGTTATAAACACAGTATTTCTTTCCTCGTCTCTTTCTTTCAGACACTTTCCTCCCAGATGCCAGATTCACAGATTTGCTCAATGTTTGCGATGCGTTTACATGAAGGGAACTACTGTCAGATGTGAAGGTTTGTTAAACAGCAATACAAGCGTTTGCTCTCGTAGCCACATGCCTGTAATCCGAGAGGAAGAGAAATAAATATTTAATGAGTGTTCATGTTGATTCAGTGTGATGGATTTTGTAAATATCTAATAGTTCCACCAGGTTCCTCACACAGCAGTCCTTCGTTTATTTTAATTCTGTGTGTGTCTCACAGTGTTGTGGAGCAGTCTCAGATCATGGATCAAGGTGGAGGGATCCTGGAGCTTCACAAGGATTTAAAAATGCCCCATGCAATGATAATGCCAGATTTTGGTAAGGAATGTCACTCAAATAGTGAGTCAATTAATTAGTCCATGTTTGCTCAGTTTTAGGTTATCACATTAAGTATGATTTATTTATTTATAATGAACATTTTCAGCTTCAAATGGTTGCCGATGGACAATGCACAGTTTGTATTTTGATGTATGTGAATAAATAGTTGAGTGATTTTATGTACATCTGATTTTGCTCTCATTGTGTAGACATAGGCACACACGTTGGTCGTCACTTTAAGGATTAGCTCAGCCAAAAATGTCGTTCCAAACTCAGAACTTTTTTAATGAAACCTGACATGAATGCAAACTTGTCACCTTTCGGCTAAATTCACCGTTTTGAATAATACTAATTTCACAATAGATCCAAAATCAAAACCTGTGAAAAGAACTAAATTAGCGAGTGGAAACGGCAAATGAGTCGATAAGAGATCCTCTGCTGCCATCTACTGGTTGTAGTGGTAATTTCAGGTCAAAGTGTTTGTTTTCCAGCAGGTGACAGAAATCATCTTCATCTTTAATGATCTTCATTAAAGTGATTTTAATGTAGAGTTATAATAATAAAGCGTTTGTCACCTTTTCCATCCCTGATGAGTTTGCATCAAATAGAAAGCAATTATTTTAAATAGTAAAAAATATTTCAAAATTTTACTGTCTGTCTCTCCATTCAAATCCGTGAAGATCGTTGAACAAATTCAGAGTCGCAGGACCAGTTTTGAGTTGACGTAACCAAACCGCTCCAATCCAGCTTTGTTGGTCCCATGATGCTCACGTCAGCTTTCTCTGAGTTCGTGGAGCATGTGCTCGTGAATGTGTGACATCATCGGCGAACAGCCAATCGCAGGCCTCATAACAGAGCAAGTGTGAGTCACCTCTCACGAGAGACACAGCGAGATTCAAAACTATTTGCTGAAGGTTAAGAGACTGAAGATGATGAGGAATTTAAACGCATTTACACTGAAGAAAGCGCTTGTTCGTGAAAGAGCACACATAAAAGAAATGGTCTTGCTGTATCAGTGCAGTCACAATTTAAACTTTGTTGAGTTAGTTTATAGAGTTGATTAGAAACAAAGCCACATTCATGGAGCCTAAAACCAAGGAATGGTGCAAACTAAACTAATTCGGCTTCATGGTACTGCTACCGTGTCTCTTCTAGGGCTGGATGATATGGACAAAATTTATATCACGATATATTTCTTAATTTCGGTCGATACAATATAATTCTGATATTGATATGAACACTATTATGCCCAAAACAGATGTCTTGTGCATACAAACGTGGAAAATGAATTTACTAAGTCTATGACAACTCGTATAAAACCATATAATATTTTAATTACTATTTCACAAATAAGTTAATGTTCACTTTTTATTTGTATTTAGCCTTCATACAAACAAGAAATGTGAAATCACTGTCAAATAATCGTCTCAGTCTCTCCTAATTAATATTAATATCTTTTAACTTCAAACTGTTGGCTAACATACACTACCAGTCAAGAGTTTTTGAACTGTTAGATTTTTAATGTTTTTTAAAGAAGTCTTGCCTGTATTTATTTGATCCAAAGTACAGCAAAGACCGCAACATTCTGAAATATTTTTAAAATGTTTTTGATTTTAAAAGATTTTAAAATGCAATTTGTTCCTGTGATTTCAAAGCTATATTTTTAGCATCATTACTCCAGACACATGGTCCTTCAGAAATCATTCTAATAGTCTGATTTGCTGCTCAAAAATCATTTATAATTATGTTGAAAACAGCCGAGTAGAAATTTTCAGGTTTCTTTGATGAATAGTGATTTCAGAGTTTTTTTGAAATAGAAATCTTTTGTAACATTTTACATGTCTTTATCATCACTTTTGATCAATTTAAAGCATCCTTGCTAAATAAAAGTATTAATTTCTATCATTTCTTTAATTTCCAATAAATCATACTGACTTCAAGCTTTTGAATGAATAATCAGTGTATAATGTCACAAAATATTTTTATTTCAATAAATGCTAATCTTTTGATCTTTCTACTCATCAAAGAATCTTGATTTAGTTTTTTTTTTACTCTTTTAAATATTGATAATCATCATATTAGGATGATTTCTGAAGATCATGTGACACTGAAGACTGGAGTAATGATGATGAAAATTCAGCTTTGATCACAGAAATAAATTACAGTTTAACACATATTCAAATAGAAAGCAGTTATTTTAAATAGTAAAAAATATTTCAAAATTTGACTGTTTTTGCTGTACTTTGGATCAAATAAATACAGGCTTGGTGAGCTGTAATCAGATCAGTTCTGCTTATGAACGCTTCTTTATCAGATAAAATGAAAATGCCATTGAAACTTTTCTGAAATCATTCCTTTCCCTTCAGAGATGCATTCATATAAAACACCCGCGACATGTTTTGATTTTGAAATGTGCAGTGCTCATGCTTATTCAACGAAGTCAAAAGCCACAAATAAATCAATCTATGGGAAACTCTGGTGATGAAAATGTGATGAAATAAGTATATATATCGCAATACATACTGCTATTGAATTATTGTCCAGTCCTAGTCTCTTCACAAGTCTTGGATGAAACTGCTCAGTTCATATGGACTCATTTTATGACACCTGTATGATTTTTTTGGGGTCATTAAAGGTGCTGTATGTAATTTTTTGACTGCACTAAAGAATAAAAATAGCATGTTTGCAGATATTTAGGAAACATGCTAAGTGCACATACTTCTTTCTCTGAAACACACCTCTACAGCCAGTTATTCTGCTTTGAAGTGTGTGTTCCGTGTCGGAATGTCTGTTTTTGTTTTGGTCTGTGTGACTCCGCCCACTGCCAGTTCACCCAATAGTGATTCAGTGCAGCGGAAAACACCGTGTACTGCAGCATGGAAGTCAGCAAACAAACTGATTTAGAGATCGCAGATTCTACCCGTCCTAAAAATCCCCGGTGTCCATCTAAAAATCCCTATGAACAAAGGCATATTAAAATGCGGATAAATCAACTCATAAACTCACAAGGTAAATCTCGTTCATGTTGCGTATCTTCAATCTGGCGACCGCTCAGGGGCGCCTGCACCAGAAAAATAAATAAACAAATGCAATGTTTGATCAAGTTTTTAACGCTCATTTGCATGACACATCAATATCATGTCATCATGTGTGTCAATAACTGTGTGTGCACCCAACAATACTTTTTCTCTCCAACTAGATTACATAATCAGACAGTAAAATGTGATATTGTAACATTGTTTTTTTTCTTTTAAACAAATGTTACATCACTCACTTTATTTTACTATTCTTTTTTTTTTTATTGTACAGTTGTTATTTTTTGGTTGTGTTTTTTTTTTTGGATTTTTTTTGTTTTTTATTTATTTTTATGTAAATATATACATTTATATAAAAATAGCAAAATTTATGTAAAATTAATTTCATTTGGAGGTGGAAGACGGTATGGTTCGCTCAGGACGCCACACAAGCCCTCTGGGTGCGAGAAACAACTCTCTCCAGTATTTAGAATTTGGACTGTAGTACCCATTTCAACCAATATTACATACTGCACCTTTAAAGTTTTGGTCACCTTTACTTTCAGGGTGTATTCACACCAGGAAAGTCCGCTAGTTCACTTGCTTTGATTCGGACCAAAAACAGTATTGATTTTTTTTTTTTTTTTTTTTTGGTGCGATTCACTTTCACACTGCCATTTTTGCAAGTGAACCAGAAACTGTAAACATAACCACACGTGTGCTTAAGGTCATCCATCCGTTGGTTTATCCATTCAAGTGTACCAGAGTTCGTCTGGAAGCGGACCGAGACCACCTCTGAATACACCCTAAAAATATCTTGATTTAAGGTCTTACAGGTTTGGAATGACACAAGTGTGAGTAAATGATGACATAACTTTCTATTTTTGGGTGAACTAAAGCTCTAATGGAGAAAATACCCCAATAAAGACTTTGCAAGTCTCATGCACATGCAGACATGTTTATTTTGATGCAGCGCTTTGTGTAGTTGCAGGGATGGGAGGCATGGCCCACATTGACGGCGAGCACATTGTGGTGTCGGTGCCGGAGGCCGTGATGGTGTCCGATGTGGTGACGGACGAGGGCATCATGCTGGAGACTGGCCTGGAGGCTGAAGTGGTGGAGGGGCCTGACATCTGTCACGAGGACGTCATCACCACCGAGGGCGTGATCATGGCCGAGTCCATCCTGGGGGCCGAGGTGGCCATCCAAGAGGCTCTGGGAGGCACCGCTGACCTGATCGAGGAGACGGTGCCGGATCAGGTGTTTGTGGCTGAGCTCATGTCTCCTCACGATCAGAGCCCGCTGGACCACGAGCTGGTGTCCGCAGAGGTCATGGTGACGGACACCGAGACAGTCATCCAGTCGCATGACAGCATTAAAGAGGACGACGAGGAGGAGGACGTGAAGAGCACTTCGGAGGACTACCTCATGATTTCCCGTGAGTTTGCAGTCTGATGGATGGATTGATGGGATCCCCAGCAGTGTTTGATGTGTGGCTTCTTTGCAGTGGATGAGGTCGGGGAAAAGCTAGACATTGGAGACACGCCTTTAAAGATCAGTGCAGGTGTGGTCCAGGACGACGACGGCTCCAAAGAGGATGAGTTCAGCTCCGAGGTCATTAAAGTTTACATCTTTAAGGCAGATGGAGACGAAGATGTGGAAATAGGTAAGAAACACATTTCACATCTTTGCCTCAAGCTGATTGCAGTCTGCTCCTCGTGCAGTCACTGTTATTGATGCTCGTAAGGTTAGGGATTTGAAAGACACAACAACAGGAGAATGTTCTTGGTGTGAACGCTAAAATGGGCAATAAAAACCTGAGCCATATCAGTCCAGCTACAGCTGTTGAGGTTTCTCAGGGTGTATGTTCTTCTTGTGATTTCTAGTATTGTCATTGAGTTTTATAAGTACGACAATTGCTAATACAAGGGGTCAGAAGCATTTTTTAGATGTTAAATAAGAAAAGTTTAGATGCTTAAGTCACAATTTCACACAATAAAGTTCAAATAATGGAGACAGAAATGCCGAGATTCCGGAATTTCTGTCCAATCAATCAAATATTAATCCCCTAAAAATACAAATTAAATCATGCATGTTCTGGATGTCTCTGTGTGAATGAATGTTTCGTTTACTACACACATACTGAAGCGCGCGTGACGCTCACAGTGATTTTAGCCGCTGCCGCCTCAATATATGAGGATATGAACACACAAACATCTCTAGAAATTGTTTTATTAACAAAGTTAATGAAAAACTATAATCATATCATATCACATACAAACAGAAACTTAAAGGTCTTCACAGCAACCTGTCAAAATAAAAGTTTGGTTTGACTTGAAGAAACTGTGACAGAAATATATTACTTAATGTAATAATAGTACTACACCTACTACTATTAAAATTATTATTAAAACTTTATTTTTTTTAAGGAATATTTGCCAGAAAAAATGTAAATACACAGTACAGTATTTCTGAAAAAGAAAAATATAAAATAATGATAAATAATATTTTTAATAAAATCAGTTAATTAGAGATGGTTTTGATTATGAACATGAGAATGAAACCATTAAAACGGAATCCATACAATTAATGCAAAACACAGAATTTGGTTAAAATAAAACTAAATTTGAGAGAAAAAATGTATTTCATAGGACCTTAAAAAATTTTTTTTATAAAAATGTTATAAATTGCTGTTAAATTCTATAAGTTTCATGATTTCAATTAATTAACCATGGTTTTTGATCCATTAAAACAGAGTCCAGAAAAAATAAAACTGAATGTGGAAAATAAAAATAAAACACATTTCATAGGGCCCTACATAACACCAGCATGACCTCTAGTAGACGCCAGGCTCGCTGCGATAGTCGGTATTGGGTTTGTTTACAGAAGTTCTATGTTTGATTTAAGTGAGATTATTGCTGTGCCGTTTTGTTGCAGTATGTTTTCATCTTAGAGTTAGCTCTTATTGTCCATTCAAGCAATTGATGCCAAATGCAAAAGTGTAAGTAAAGTGCATTTACAAGCTATTTAAAAGTGAAGGAAAACGAGGAAAAGAGGGAAAACCTCAACGAACCCCTCCCCCCAGTGATACTAGTATTACTGGTGTTGTCACACGTCGATTAACCGGTGGGAAAATCTCCTCACAGTCACACACACACACACACACACAAACACACACACACACACACACATACACACACACACACACACACACACACACACACACACACACACAAACACACACAATAGTAATGTGTCAGCCATCTCTATTGCAGGTACTCTCATGTGATGTTGCCGTGTAGCGCTGTCTTGAAATAATGGTTAAAAAAAGCATTCGTCATCATGAAGATGATTAAAAAGCAGATTTAAAACAGTGGAATATGTTTCTGTGCATATCCAGATTTGATTTTTGAGTTTTGAGAGTGGCTAAAGGCTGTAACTTCATCTTAAAATTAACCTTGTTAATGTGAAATGCTGCCTATTCACTCGCTATATTAACAATCATCTGAAGATAAAAATAACTGATCAGTGTATGTACAGATCTGATTAGCAGCTATGTGTGTGTGTTATTTTATTGATTTCATCACTCTTTGGAGCCATATTTTATTGATCTAAGCACATGGTCTGATTGGCTTTTGTTAGCTTTGGCAATGGAAAAAAATGGTCGGTGCACCCGGCGCATGGTCTAAAAGGGTTGACCCTATTCACTTAATGAGTAATGGGTGTGTTTTGGGAGTAACATGTGATAAACCAATCAGAGTCACATCTCCCATTCCCTTTAAGAGCCAGTTGCACTCGCTCCATGGCGGATTCGCTATTTACATGCCAGAATTTGCAAGAGAAAAGACTGAACACTTCAACAAAGAGGAAAGGTCCATCTTCCATCTACGGGGCACAATAATAATCTTTTACATTGTAATCCTTTCACTTGTAATATTTGGCATGCTTGTACGCTGCTGCACCCCTGTGTGTGTGTAAGGTTTTTGAACCTTGTTTTAGTGTAAATATTATTGTGAACCTGCATATAGGCACATATTACTAACACAGCCTTTACACTGCGCTCCAAATTATTATGCAACCATAAAGAGTCAGATTTTTGTTTGTGATGTTTTTCAACTTTTTTAGATAACTGGTATCAATCTAGGACAGGTTTGGTCAATAGTTTGAGGTCTTCTGAGGTAAAATGGAAACACTACTTAAAGAGGTTTTTCCACATTATTAAGCTAGTCACAGTTCTCCATGAAATATGGTGAAGAAAGATCTTTCTCAGATGAAGAGTATGAAACAATGCAATGTCTTGCAAAAGGCATCAAAACAAACAAATATTTCGCGAAAAGCTGTGAAAAAACCACACAGACAATAATCTGACTCATGTCACTCTATTGATATGTCACTGGCATAATAATTTGGAATGCAGTGTAAATAAATAAAAAAAATTGCGCCAGACTTCAGACGGGGTTTCAGTTGGTCAAAGGCACAGTCTTATTTCAGTTGCCTCAAGCGCCTGAACACATTTTAGCCCAGTTAGCATTTGCTATTTAAACAATGGCGCAGGATGAAAATGATAACTGCATCGGGCTGAAACTAGCAAAAACAGGCATTTGTATGAAAGGGCCCTTTGTAAAAACAGGCATAGCAGCAGGTGTATGAAAGGGCCCTAACAGTGATACACTTGGACTGGGTTCTAATTTGAATATTGTTGAGGCTGCACATGTCCAGCATGTGTGTACTCTCTCAATGATTAAATTCACATCGTGCTCGCTGTATGCTTGCACTAGGATGCATATTGTGTGTGGAGCTAGCTTTGCAGTATGTTTTCATCTTAGAGTTAGCTCTTATATGTGTGCATATCAAGAGCACTTTGTCTTTGTATGTCATGGCCTCCTGAGCGAGTTTCCCAATGGTCTATCCGGCCGGTTCAGGCAGACTGTCCAGAGAGAAGATGGTCTACATGGCTGTGAAGGACGCCAGCCAAGGAGACGAGGACATCAGTGAGTTCTCCGTCTCTCTTTAAGAAGAGTCACATGTGTTTGCAGCAAGTCAGAGATGTGTGTAATGTTTTTCTGTCCTGAATGTAGACTGCTCGGAGATGACTGACCAGGTGTATATGGAGGTCATTGTTGGGGAGGAAGAGGCTCCTGTCATCACTGAAGCGCAGCTGGAGGACGCACCGGTCAACAAGACCTTCGTTCCTGCCGCCTGGGCGACTGCTTATGGTCTTTCACTTTATTTACAGATTGAAATAGCTTTATATGAATGCTTCATCCAGAATTGAAAATTCTAGCATACTAGCATCATACTGTAGTATGGGTCTGTAAGTATGACTATATTCAAGCCATATGATAGCTCCGGGTTTGGTTTCTGTCAGCCGAGTCCCTTTGACAAAATTCAGGACGAACTTCAAGAAAATATTTAAGTTAGGATTTCTATAATTTAGCCTCGCATTGCATGTTCATGGTTCTCTGATGCCGGTTAACTGTCACATGACATTTTTAGTAAGTGTCTTTTTTGATTGTTCTTATTTTAAAACACACGTTCAGTCTCTCCAAAAACCAACCAAGGCCTCTTAGATAAAACAAACAAACAGAAATAGTGCTTGCATTGTCTTTGTAGCTTTACCACAAACGCAGCGCATCACACTGAATCACAGCCTTTTGCAGTTTTATGTATTTATTGCAGTCCTATGTATTTATTTTAATTAATATGTTTACGACTGAGTTATTTGGCTTGCAGACCCTTCACTGGGAAACCCTGTGATAACCGGTCATTTTAGTGCGTTTATAGCATGCACATGTCCAGTCCAAACACCTTACCTGTCTTGGCTTTCCTACAGGAAGCAGTCTAGAAAGTAAGAACGGTGCGGCCACTCCATACCTACAGATCAGCGACAGCATTAGCACAAGCCGAGCACTTAAACAAAAGATCAAGAAGAAGAGGAGAGGGGAGACGCGCCCGTCTCAGACAGGTATGATCCGCTGCTGGTGCTAGAAACAGTTAACATGTTCACATGAACTTAACTTGAGCCCGTATGTTCCTGGCCTCATCAGTGTGGGCGATTTCAAAAAGAGAAAAACATGTATCTAATATTTCATCCTTCACAGTGTCGGCTGCACTGTATGACTTTTTTTTTTTTCACAGAGCAAAATAACTTTTTTGGCATTGTAGGTCATTCGACCTTTATAAAAAGTTGACCAAAGGTAAAACTGTAATTTAAATTAGAAGACTGTAACTTTGTGTTCATGCTGTGAGAAACTGTACTTTCAAACTTGGTGTTATGATACATTTCAGAATTTTATGTTCTGTTATATTAATTAAATTCTTAAATTTCAAAGAAATGTTGCAGTTTTGCTTAACATGCAATAGAGCAATAACAGCAAATGATAATGAGAGACTGAGAAAAAATAATCTGTTCTTGATGGTGAAGTGCATGTTTACATGATATCCTGTCTCACTCTGAAAAAACGCTACAGGAGCAAAATGGTGTCTGTTTTCCGCATGTTCTTTTTCTGTGTTTCAGCTGTGATCATTGGTCCTGACGGCCAGCCCCTGACCGTCTACCCCTGCCACATCTGCGGCAAGAAGTTCAAATCACGCGGTTTCCTGAAGCGCCACATGAAGAATCACCCGGACCACATGTTCAAGAAGAAGTACACGTGCACCGACTGCGACTTCACCACCAACAAGAAGGTGAGTTTCCACAACCACCTGGAGAGCCACAAGCTGATCATCAAGAGCGAGAAGATCCCGGAGTACACCGAGTACACGCGGCGCTATCACGAGGCCAGCCCGCTCAGCTCCAACAAGCTCATCCTGCGCGACAAGGAGCCCAAGCTGCACAAGTGCAAGTACTGCGAGTACGAGACGGCCGAGCAGGGCCTCCTCAACCGCCACCTGCTGGCTGTGCACAGCAAAAACTTTGCGCATGTTTGCGTCGAGTGCGCCAAGGGCTTCCGGCACCCGTCGGAGCTCAAGAAGCACATGCGGACGCACACGGGCGAGAAGCCCTACCATTGCGAGCACTGCGACTTCCACTGTGCTGACCAGTCCAACTTAAAGACTCACATAAAGAGCAAACACGGCACTGACCTGCCCTTCAAGTGCGGCCACTGCCCGCAGGCCTTCGCCGACGACAAGGAGCTCCAGAGGCACACGGAGATCTTCCAGGGCCATAAGACTCACCAGTGTCCGCACTGCGAACACAAAAGCACCAACTCCAGCGACCTGAAGCGTCACGTCATCTCGGTGCACACCAAAGACTTCCCGCACAAGTGCGACGTCTGCGAGAAGGGCTTCCACAGACCCTCCGAACTGAAGAAGCACGCAGAAACGCACAAGGGGAATAAAGTGCACCAGTGCAGGCACTGCGACTTTAAGACGTCGGACCCCTTCACGCTGAGCCGCCACATTCTGTCCGTTCACACCAAGGACTTGCCGTTTAAGTGCAAGCGGTGCAAGCGCGGATTCAGGCATCAGAATGAACTGAAGAAGCACATGAAGACGCACAGCGGTCGCAAGGTCTATCAGTGCCAGTACTGCGAGTACAACACTACGGACGCTTCGGGTTTCAAACGGCACGTCATATCCATCCACACTAAAGACTATCCGCACAGGTGTGACTATTGCAAGAAGGGTTTCAGACGGCCGTCGGAAAAGAACCAACACATAATGCGGCATCACAAAGAAACCTTACTATAACGCGCTTTCTTTCATCCCCAAAACAAGCTCCACGTGTCATTCACAGCCTTCTTATTTAATGTTCTGCTTATGCGTAGAGAAACATCAGTCACAGCTGAGGCGGGTAGAAGTGGCTAACAGTGCGGTCTTGGTCACACCTCTCACAGTCTTTGAAGAAAACTTTCATTCAGGGTCTCAAAAGCCTATATTTTTATACCCACTTCCCAATTCAGAAAGGGTAGTTCACCCAAAAATTCAAATTGTCATTATTTACCTTCCAAACACCTTCTCTAGAGGACAACAGACGTTTCGCAGAATGTTCTCGCTGCTCTCTTTCGTTAACCAATAGCTTCTGCTGAGTGACCAGTGGCTGTCAGGCTTCGAAAAAGATGAAGAAGCAGCATAAAGGTGTCAGAAAGGTAGAGTTTTGTGCACTTTATAGTTCATTGAGAGTTCCTGGTCACTGTAAACGTATGTATGCTTGCATGGATAAAGCAGCACAGTGATTTCGTGCCCCAAAATGAGTAAATGATGACAGTTTGTTTTTATGGGTCAGAGCATCATTAGTCAGGATCGACGCAGTACTGAATTTCACAAAACACGGCTAAGCGTAGAGTCTTTATAAGGGCATGTGCTGTGTAAATCTAACTCGCATGTCATTTCAAAACTGTTCAACTCATCAGCATTCGAGTCTGTTCCTCGCTGACTATCAGGACAAACATGTTTCCTCTGCAGTCATTAAATCTTAGATGTATTTTACCAGCTAGTATGTCCAGGTTTTACTGTACCTTCACCGTTTTGTACCCATCATGAAGTTGATTTGAGCAGATCTGAAACTGCGATTTACACCCGTGTGTTTTTCCAGCATTTCGCACTCTTCAGCGTCTTCAGCGTTCCTTAGCTTTGTGAATACCACTACAAAATTCAATGTTTGTGTAAAATGAAACGTGCACATACTGCCAATTATTTCTGATCTCTCGAGTCATGCCTTACGTGTATTGTTTTTGCACTGAATTCAGTAAGTATGAATCAATTGTGAATATTTTTAACAAGTTATGCTATGATAGATGTATACATTAATGAATGCAAATCACGTTTAGAGCACCTTTTGGTTTTATAATGTCACTTTAGAGTTATTTATTTCATCCTAAAGCAGAAGCCATGCTTCATCCCCTTCCCAGCAGTACCTCGGCGATCCAGGCATGCCTTGATATCTGTCTCTATTGATCGGCGTAGCTATTGACTTCTGGTGTGAGTTTGGAGGGGCGGTACTTCCTGTCAATCATGTGTTTGTCAGACATCCTTATGTAATGCTCACTCCAATGCTGTCATGTGTAAAAACCTTCGTCATAAGCTCCGTCTCAGAAGAAAACGTGTTTTAAGACGTCGCAATGAAATAGAAAGAGTGGCTTTAAAAGGTTTAGTTCACAATAATTCAGTTTCTTGAAAAACACATGCCAGCCGTCTAGATAGTGCTGTGTTTGTTACAGTTGTGGCTGGAGACTCTTAACATTCTTCATGGAAAATAAAATTCATGCATTTCAGTTATTTTCTGACAGATGGACTACTGGTAAGAAGGAATCAAAATAAATATTTCTTTCAAAAAAAAAATTTTTCTTTTCAGAAATGGTCTCACACTCAGGTATTTCCTTGACGTTTAGCAGATTTTAGCACTTTTCAGATGTAAGAAATTAACAGTCTAAATAAATAATTCAAGGAAAATCATTTTAATCTGCTTATAAATGTTGTATTATGCCATTAAAGTGGATAGTTCCATGTACTGTATGTTCTGACTGTGTGTGTGTGTCAGTGTCATGGAAATAGCCGTTTTAAAAGCTTTCTCAATCACTGAATGCTTCTAGTGCACGGAAATGTTCCCTAAATATCCCACAGTCCACCACAGAAAACAAGCAGCACCGACGTTCACTATGTGAACAACATTCGGTAGATTTAAAAATAAACCTGTTTAATTATACAGAGTTTATTTGGGTCTTAAAAAAGTCTTAAAATGTCTTAATTCACCCTTCCTCAAAATGAATTTAAAACTTGAGTTGAAAACCTTTATCTAAATGTTATTAAATGCATTAAATGTCACATGCACTGCACAAGAATCAATATTGTTTTCCAATAAAAATATCTTAACATACTTAAATCAGGATCGATTTACTTGAGATGCCAAATGAACACGAGAGATCTAGTTTGCTGAAAAACGGAACAAAATTAAATGTTTGTTTAAAACAAGAACAAACATGTTAACGAGGTATGAAAACGAATTTTCCCTTTGAATTAAGTTCATGTTTCTGAGCCCATTGCCAGATATTTGTTTGTGTTTTAATCATGAGCTCAATTTTGATCACTTTTTTTTCATGAAACAAGACTTGTGCTCTGTCATTCTGCTTCTCAAGTACATGCATCTTTAAACATTTGCACTGGAAAACAGAAAAAGTAAAAGTTGTTTCCATATTCTAGTGGTTTGGAGCAGAGCTATTCATGCCTTTTTCTATTTATTATTATTTTAATCAGAATTAATTAAAAAGTCATCGAGACCTGTTGAAAGCTGATTTTTCAAACTTGCATTGCTGCAAGACATTACATTTAGAGAACATGTTGACATTCAGTGCTCCATTCAGGTATTTATAATTACAACTCAGCTAAAACGTTGCTGGAGTATCTATCAGAACAAAGGGTTTTTCATGATATACTTTAAGCGAGATACAACTCATGTCAGGAAGATATCCGTCCTGTGCTCCTTTACCGGTGTCTGAATTCATGCACGTGGTGCACAGATTCTCACGTTCTCTTTACTCTTTGAGTGCTAGTGTTTCATACACTTTCAACAAAACCCCAAACTCCCAAACGCTTGACAGATAGCCAGTGTTTTAGGGCAGTTTAGGTAACACTTTATTTTAAGTTATGGTAAGTTGTTAAGTGTCCTTGTTACACGTTACATGAACTTACTATTATAATAACAATTAATTATGCATAATTTCATGCAGGTAACCCTAATCCTAACCCATGTAGTTAATTAATATTACTCAGTACTTAAATGTATAATTAAAGACACCTTAAAATAAAGTGTAACCACATTTAAAATACATGTGGTTTCATTGTACCTACATTTAAAGAACATTCATGGACTTAACAGCAAACGTCAATCTCACAAGAGTTCGCACTGGATTATTACAATTAATGGCAAAATGAATGTTTGGAAATGTAAACTGATATTTCCTACTGAAACACTAGCAAAAGAAAAAAAATAACTGGCTTAAAACCATTTTTTGTTGGTGAAAATACTGTTGGCCTAAGACTTTTGCACAGTACTGTATATATGAAGAGGATGGAAGGAATTAGCTAAACATGGGCATCACCAGGCCATTTTTAAAATGATTACTCAGCCCCCCTAAAATTTTGCGGTTAGCTCCATAAACTGTACATGAATGCATTATCGCCTCAGTCCCCTTTACAATTCATATGAAAACAGCCGCAGACTTCGATTGGCTCCTCCTCGTCTTTCAGTGTGTCCTTTCTCAGTCCACAGACCGCGGCGGCAGAGAGCAAGAAACAGAGGACAAGGTGTTCATCAATAGATTGTTATAATATCTGCATCTGTGGAGTTCTTTGTCATAAATCCAGTTTACAAAATATCATGGGGGAGCAATAATCGGTTCCAGATCTACTGTAGCCTAAGTTTTCACTGGTTCACCCCTCATCACATCACAGCTGTTCCTCCAGCGAAAATGAAGCACATATGAATGAATACTTTATAAAATGATCAATTCAAATTTAACTTTCGGTATAATACATTCCAGTGCATGTGGCAAAGAGGTTTGCATACTTGAGCTAAGGAAAGAGGGTTGTTCTAGAAATGTAAACAGTAAAATGTTGTGTTTGTACACTAAAAAGGTTGTGTGTGAGATCATGAAGACTTGAATTTGGCTTATTCAGTACTCAAATGTTATACCTATCAATGCAATGCAGTGGAATACTGCAGTAAGTTTAGTATACAACCCCTATTAATCAAACATTTCTTATATATAATAGGCTATTATTATTATTATTATTATTATTATTATTATACCCTCACCTAGGTGCTGAGTTCCCTAAAATGAAAATCTTAGAATCGCCCCTGAGCCCCTGCAGAGTTTTATTGCAGACCTTGGTGATCCCACTTATGTGATGCATTCTGGGTGAAGCATTAAAAGAGAGTAAATGCAGGATTGTGAGAAGCGGGTGTAGAGTTGCAGATGGAGGCAGACCCGAGTGTGAGCGCAGGACTCTGCAGGTCAGGTGTTCGGTGATAAGCTTGAGTAAGTGTAATCGGTGCTGTTAGTCATTTCAGAGCTGGAGGAAGTTTTGTGTTTGCAGTAACATGCACATAAATACTGAGCCACATGAGTTAAAGTAAACAGCTGGGCCCCTGCATCCACAACTGCACCATTCCAGGAGCAAAAATTATCTTTCTGCACTGACAACCGTTCAGAAATAGCTGTATAAATATGGAAATATAGACATTTTGTATTATATGATTATTGATATATTATTTTTCTGGTGGGGTGAATATTAGGGCTGTGCACATTCTTGAAGTGTCATCAGCTCCAGAATGGATAGGCTTTATGGCTCGGGTGATTGCTACAAAAACATTACTGTGTCCATCAGAAAAAAAAAAAAAAAAAAAAAACTACATTGAAATCACAATTCACAGTGCACTTTTGGGGGATCCTGTGCCTGTCACACAACTGCTACGGAGATCAAAAGAAGGCAAACAAATAACTTTCAGACGCATTTTCCAATTAGTAAATTGATTAACTAACTAACTTAGTTGAGAAATAGAAATAATTAGATTATTATTTAATAACCAATTAAATTCCGTTGTTATTTCTCGAATGAGATAACGTGAATGTAAAGAGTTAGATAATGCTTTTATCCTTTGTCCACTAACCTAACTGATGTATTTTAACAGTGAATGTATTTCATGTAAAATGTGGTTCTACATTTTAGTACATATGAAGGTTTGCAGACACAAAAACACACAATAATTATGCATTGACAGTGTCTAAATCACAAATCATTTACAAACAGACATATGTTTATGAATCCTTGGAATACTTAATATAATTGATCATAAATTCAATAGAATCAACTGATTAATTTCATGAAAAAGTGTAATAGTCATTGTTTTAGGTGCTGTCAGTACATTCATATTTCAGCATTTATAAAAACATAAAAGAGGTGCCTTTTTGTACCTGTAAATATTACATACAAATGTCTACATATAAACAGTGATTTTAAACCAGTAAAGCAATTGTTAATGGTTCATGCAAACATTAAAATGTTATTAATAGTAAAGAAATGTTTGTGTATGAAGTGAATTGATGCACATTTATGTTTAATGTATATGTGAACATTGAGGAACACTTACTATTACTAGTTAATGTTCAATAAAGGTAGGTTTAAACCGCTTAATTAATGGCAATTCAGTATTTTCCATGACCTAAAGTAAAAGCTATTTACTCCCATAACCATTAACAACTCTACGAATGCCTAGAAATACTGTACATTAGTTATGTATGGTTAACAAGTGGTTAACAAAGGATGAAAAACACAATCTAACTCATTTGAGCTAATTCAACATTTTTGTAAATGTTATAAATGAAGAACTCATTATTTGTAAATAATAAATAGCCTATTAATGCATTAAGAATGTAGCAACTACAGTTTATAAATCTATGAATTAACAATGCTTTGTTACCGTATACTTTTAATTAAGTGTCACTCATTATGAATTCGATCAGTTGATCTCATAGCCAAAACTAAGCTGAAAATGTTACTTTTAATATTCTTTATTGCTTTAAAACATGAACTTACACACAAAAATGACCACAGTGAAGCAAAAACATTGACAAGAACGCAAATAACTAAATATGAACATATACAACAAAAATGAAACAGTGACAAATCTCATTTTGGCAATGCAACTAGTCTTTGACAGAAAGTATGTCTGAAAAAAAAAGTATAAACATGAGGATATCGTTTATTGTAACGTATTTTATAAAAAATAAACATGTTACATGCTGTATTATACTCTAAAATATAGTTACTATTTGTCTCTGGTACGTATTACTATAAATCATAAGATACATGTGATTTCTCTTTAAAAAAGTTATTTTGATAAATATTTGCAATGTTAGTTATTCTCAAAATGATTTGAAGCTTCACAAATATCATGTTCTTTACTATATATATATATATATATATATATATATATATATATATATATATATATATATATATATATATATATATATATATATTGAGCATAGAATAATTATACTTTACTTTTATATGGAAATATTGTAAAACACTAGATTGTATCTGTACTCTTACTGAACTTTTAATGATATAAATTATTCCAAATCTAGTCTTTCAGTTTCTGGCTTGACAGAGCCCACTTCATCCAATTTTATTTTAAAATAGAGATAACATGCAAGACACCAAAACAGTGAGATGTTAATTATTTAAATGTCACAGTAGTAGAGCCTTACATGTTGTATGTTGTATTGGTTTATAAGTTTATATCCTAGATTGGAAGAGGAGACAGAAAAGTTTTCAGACATAAGACAGCAGTTGGTTTTATTAAAATACATATAAAACTATTCTGTGTGTGTGTGGACGGGGATGAGGTTATGTTCTCAAGAGTGCACAATGGATGACATCACATGAAAATCCAAAAAAATAAAGTTTTCTACATTAAAGATGATTCAAATTATGGAATAGAAGAAAAACAATGCAATATTCAAAATATACTGTAAAACATTGGTTATTTGTGTACTTATATAGGCTTTACATGGAAACAGAATGGTTTTGTTTTATTTACACAAGCATTAGCTTATTGATTGCACTAATTTATGCAGATATCATGAGCTAAGCCAACTCCAATATAAAAAAAAAACGATGCCATTACATGTATGAGGTATGGCTCTGGGTGAGTTTGTAGGGGTGAGAGCAAGAAAGGATTTTTTTGTGCGTTAGCAAACAGGAGCGCCTTTTTCATCTTGGTCTCAGCTCAACCGTTGTATCCTTTCTATTAATATTCCGGTGAATTTAAATCTGCTACATTGTCAAGGTGTTTCCTTGTTAGTGGGCTCTTATGTTCATAAATATTCATTAAAAAAGTGTCAGTTCAGACACTTACAGAGGTACAAATCCAGACATTGTGAATGTGATATTGTGAAAAGGGAGTATTTCATGTCACAACAAACAAAATTGAAAAACAAACACATTACCAAATAACCAATTCTCTCTCTACATAATTTACAAAATCTGTTACCATGGAATTCTCTGTGATATACATAGCCACCCTCAGGTCATGTGTTTTAGATCTATAATTTATAATCTATTTTTAGTTCTATGTCTCTACAGTAATTGCAATAATGATATAGTTTTTTTTTTCCATATTTTATATGAACCATTTTTAGGACACAGAATAACCCCACCAGCCCTTCCCAAGACAGCCACTTTGTTGTGTAAATATAGGAACAACTAAATATACAAAAACTAAGTACATTTCACAGTACCCTTTCTCTAAGAACATGAGAGTGAACAGCCCTGTTGATCATCTAGAATGCACAGGATCAGCTGTGTTTGTTTTCTCACTTCTGTGCACATATAATGTAAAAGAACCTTGGTAGGTACAAGTTGGCACAACTTTCATAAACAAATAACAGTAGATAGTTATGCGGTTATGAAATTTAGCAGGTGGCAAACAGAAAGGCAAGTAAAAATGTAAACCAATGTATGATCCGAAGAGATTCCTGGCAGAGTGTTGAGTAGTTGTCTTTCCGGCCTGCCCCACAATCTCGCGCATGAATGAGTCATTACTTGCTGGGCAAGGTTTTGATAGAGCGATTAAGAGAGCCCATGTTGGTGGATGTGTGGAGTTGAGGACTTGCACTCTTATTGGGGAGGCTACTAGAATGTCCCATTGCCTCTTCAGCTGCACGAAGAAGAAGGGTGTAGTTGACAGCTACCTCCTCTACTTTACGTAAAAGCTGTAGTTTTTGAGTTTCAGATCGCACACCCCTGACCAGCCGAATGAATGTTTGAGTTAGGTTGCACAACACCTGGAAGCTAGCTGTGACAGCACTTAACATTCGTGAGGGACTTTTCTCAACGCTTGCCACTCGTCTACATGATGCCCTGAATTCTTTAAAATGGACTGCAAGTTCTTGCTTGTACTCTGCCAGTTTTGCAGGAGGGATACGAGGTTCACCCTCGATTTGTGGACTGTTGGCACACTGCCTTAAAATTGAGAGCAGCTCATTGGCATCAAGTTGTGCATTTAGGAATCCATCAGGTAGCGAGAATGTTTTGCCCTGCAAGGAGTGTACCCTTGCCAGGCTAGTTTCCAGATTCCCACAGGCCCGCAGATCAATCCTCTGTGTTTGTGGCTCCTCTTCTTCTTCCTCCTCCTCCCCACTGCAATCCTCTGCATCAAGTACCTGAAGTGTTTTGCTGACTACTGGCATTGCCCTTGAGTCTAGGTGCATTCCGGGCAAAACCTGCAGGGGGATGGAATAAGACAGTTCATCTTTTTCACTGCTCTCGTCAGCAGCTTCACATTTGCGGTAACAGAAGCAGAAGGAGCAGCATTTTTCTCTGTCCTCAGTATCCTCACTTGGCAATCCTAGAACCTCAGTGGTACCCTCACGACTTTCCTGAAGCAACTCCTCTCCCTGAATAAAAAATATCCCCTTCTTCTTTGGATCCCCATCTTTAGTATGTACAGGCTCTACTGGAGTTGGAAGTCTAAGTCCAGTGGCCCTGACTCTTTCCATTTCTTTCTCAAGGCTCTTTGTTTTTGTAGTTTTAACCTCAGCATACAGGGGGGTGCTGCCATTATTGTCAATCTCCCCTATGCTATATCTCCTTTGTAGCTTTTTGTACTGTGGCGCACCCATGCATTCTGAACGGGTAGCGCAAGTAGGCAAACACGACATGGGTATATCTCTGGGTTCCCTTGACTCTAGGCTTGTGGAGCGGATTCGAGTGGTTTTGATTTCCAAAGTCTGAGGTTTACGTAATTCTCCTTGAGCATGTGGAGACTTTGGAATTGCTGGGGGTGTTTTGGAGACTGCCCTCTCTCTTCCTCTCTGGTCCGCTGCAGAACCAACAGCTGTATCCGGGAGGCGCATTCCACGGCACATTCTCTTGCAATCACAGCTGCGTCGCTGTTCTCGTGAGATCCCAGGAACTTTCTGTACAGGACTTGTGCGCAATTGGCAGGCACATAGGGTAAAAGAGGGAACAGGAGAGGATCCCTGCGGTATGAACTCTCCTTGTGATGTTTTAGGTTTTAGAAGCTCCTCCAGGAACTCTAGCTCATACTGCCTGACCTTTTGAAGTTGAGCACGACGCTCATCTGTCTCTTTGCGCAAACGTGCTGGGAAAGTGGCTGAAATTAAGTTCCTAAAACTCAGGAAGGGAGTACTACGCTGATATTTGACTTTGTTATTTGCCTGGTTCTTGTACTCGGCTCCTGGGATAGTTGCACCCTTTTCCACACAACTTAGGACAAGTGTTGGGTCTACCGGAACAGACAAACTTTTAGCAGGTTTCTGTGGTTCCACAGGGACTTTACTCTGGGAGTTCTCTGCTTTTGTCTCTGACATCTCTTTACGTTCTACTTTAACAGGCATAACTGGTGAGTACCTGGTAGGAGGCAGGGTGCTAGGCTTAGCCAAGCTTGCATCAGATGTCTTCGCTGTGCTTTCTTTGTTGTTAGCTAACTGAAGTCCTTTGGCACGGAGACGCTCATCATCTGTGGGAGATGATGTGTGAAACACCACCACTTTTTGGGCCTGTGGATCTTTCAGACGCACCTGTGGGCCAGGCTCTGGTCGTACCGGACAGGTGCAAAACAAGTCAGCAGCTGGCAGAAGGCCCTTGGAACTTGAAGGCTTAGTGGTCTCGCTTGAGGCATTCTCGGCATCTTGGCACATATTTGTCAGACAAATCTTAGCAGATGCAGTTTGCACATCCACAGGTAAGAGAACAGGTAAGGCTATACTGGTAGTTTCTAGGGTGACTGTACCAGAATCTTTTTCCAGGACACCTTCTGAGGTAATGGAGCTTGTTTTTTCTTCATTAGCTTGAGGCAACTGATCCGTATTGATTTTGGGAGCACTCTCTTGCTCTGATTTTTTAAGTTCCTCAGATGTCTGCAGTTCAGACTTTTCCAAGCACTCTTTGACAGGGCCTTTTTCCGTTTTTTCTGTATCCTTCTCACTTTTTGTTTCATTGCTCTTCCCCTGCACCATAGAGTTGTCAGAGGGGCTAATTCCTTGATTGGAGCATACTTTCAAGGGCACAGTCTTACTTAAGATCACAGGCTTTGGTGGACACACGCCACGGATCTGACTCATTGAAAAAGACCCCCCACCAATTGCTTGTGTGGTACAGCCAGGGATTGTCAAAGGGAAGTCTCGCCGACTGAAAAGTCGCTCTTTGTTGATGTGGTGCGCAAGTATATAGGCCTGGTTCTGATGCTGCTTCATGGCGGACACCATCTCAGACACATCAGTTAGCTCTGATGAGTTTGTCTCATGTCCAGAGTCTAGGGATGATTCAGGGGTTATGGCAGCAAGCACAATCAACCCTGTGAGGGAACAGAAAGAAAACAACCAAACTCTTAAGAAATCACATAAGATCACTTCAGGTAAGCAAAATTTTAAGGAAAAAAATGCATGTTCTAATTAAGAAGTAGTAAATTAAATTCTAAAAATTCCTAGAGTGTTAAGATACTGTTTGTTATTGTGTTGGTATGAAGTAGGTAACACTGAATTAATACTTGTTTTGGGACCTTGGTATGATATTAAGTGTACACACAACACATTTTTAATAACTATTTCTGATCTTACAGTTTGCTTTGACTTTCTAAAGATTCATTTACTCATAGAACTGTAAAGAACCAGCACTTTTAATAGTACATATGTCCACCTGCTGTCTGTGGTGTCTGCTGGTGATGGTGTGGGTAATCCTCTGATGCAGCTAGTGCTTCCAGCGCCTGGAGGGTGGACACTAATGCATCGTCTAACTCCTGGGCATGGTCTTGAACTGTCCTAGTGGTCACATTATCAATCAGTGTTACAGGAACGTCCTCTCGACCCTCTGCCACAGCAGCAGAGGCTTTGATTCCTTTCCGACCCTTTTTCGGGTCGTCTTCATCAGAACTGTTATCGCGAAACCCCGGAGGTGGTGCTGCTATGGCAGGAGGGGGAGGCTGCAGCTTTCCTCCTCCATTGTCCATCTCCTCATCTTCCTCATTCCCAGGTAGTGGTAAAGCAATGAGATCAACAGCCCCTCCTTCACGGGAAGCACATGCATTTGTGCATTGCTGCAAAATGAGCCTTCCAGTCTCCCCAGTGTCTGAGATCAAACCTTCAGCTTGGAGTTTTGCCTTGCAGGAGTCACAGAAAATCCTCCGTGAAGGCTCCATTGTTTTCGCTCTGTTCCTGAAGCTTGAGCTGTCATTGGCGGGACCGTCATGTTCAGCCACTGACTCAGAGCTCTTTAGAGTGGGGTCAGACTTTGTGCGTGAACGACTCTGTACCTGCGAGATAAGGTTCTCATTAATGTCAAGTTCCTGTTCAGCTTGTATCTGAAGCTCTTGCAGCTGTTGTTGCTCTTTTAAATGGATGTGACACAGGCCAAGGTGCTGAGATATGGGTGATGCTGATGTCTTCTGTGTTGCCTCTCTGGACGACCCCTCTCTCTCTTCTCGCCGACTCCCACTTGACACAGTGGCTCCGGAGCGGAATTGGGCATGGGAGCTTCTGGAATCTAAATGACAGAACTGTCTGAGTGGTTGAACGAGTAGAAAAGATGATGGATGGGAATGAGTCCAGATGACAAAGGTGAGTCTGTTGAATTGAGTTCTCAGAGATGGAAAAGGGCCTTGTGGGATGTGATGACATGCTTTGATCTTTCTCTTTGGCAGACCACAGGAGATGCGAACATCCAGTACATGGTTTAGTTACATGATACAAAATATACTCAACTTCCAGAAATATGAATATATCTTGATTAACATTTCAGTTACGCCTGCATAAACTGACTCAAGATGAGGATGGAGAGCTCAAGAAGATGGAGGGATCACTCTGGAATTATGAATGATTGCTATGATAAATTTTTGTAATGTAATCAAAGATTCCTTTTGAAAGCAACCTGATCAGTTCATGTCATGATTGATTCAATTATTTATTTTTGTTTATAATTTAATTTTTGTTTTATATTTTAGATATCACCATGAACATTTTCTCACCATTATTACATATTTTATTTTGGAATGTCCAAAATTGCATATGCAATGTAACATATTTTAGTTGAGCTAGTCAGTGAAGATGAAAAGCAAAGCAAATGCACTGTCAGAAAATTACATGCTTTGTTTTATTTTTAATGAAATTGCAACAATAAAAAATAAGATTTCTAACATACCTGCCTTGATCATATAAGGCTGACCAGGTATCCTGCAGTAGATTGTCCTTTTAGGGTCCACAAATAGCTTGTAATAGCCAGAGATCAAACAGGCAAAGTTTGATGCTTCTGGCCACTCCATTAATAAGACCAAGGGCTACATTAATTAGTATGGAAACAGATATTAGTATAGTATTGCATTTTAGAACATTATTTATTGCAATTCTGTTTCAGAGCTTTTTCCCACACCTTTGCCTCCACAATAACAACCTCCACTCGGGCTACTCCATGGTGCTCTCTGAAGAGCTGGACCTTGGCCACACGGCTGAACTCTGCTAAGACAGTTGTTAGGTTGTTCTTCAGGTCAATCACATGACTGATACCGTGTCTCGGCCCAACCAACAATGTAGTGGCTGACTGCTTCTCATCCTTTCAATAGAAAATGAAAATAATGAGAAATTTAATAATCTTGAAAGTTTGGTAAGGTAATGTTATTTTAATAACAATTTTGTAAAACCATGGAAATCAATGCAAAAGTGTCTTGATTATTGTTTGAGAAGATTCATGTTACCAAGCCAACTGTGTGAAACAAGAAGCCTCCAAATGGTGGAAGGTCATTTAAGACACGCATATACTGTAGTTTCCCTTGAAGAGGAGAAACCTGCATAAAAACATGGGTAAAGAGAAAATAAAACTGTGCAAATGCATAGAGTGTGCCCAGAAGAGGGCAATGTTTTGCTGCTAAAAGGTCTGCTATGTATATCAATGATCAATATGAAGAAATTAATTGCACTCTGTTGTGCATATCTCTGTTTCAACATTACACATATAAACTATGCTCTTAGGGCATAAAATTAACACACCAATACAAAAATCATTCTTCCTTAGACTGAAGAGATAAATGGTTTCTTTCCTGCACGTTTCTTGATTCACATTTGAGGAGAAAGACCTCCATTCAAGATACACTGTTTAAAAATAAATAAATGTACTGGTCATTTTCTGCCAGGATATTATCCATCAATTTCATGGACATTTCAGTTAACTCTAAAACACAACACGATGCATTGTGAAAGTCAAGTAAAACATCTATTTTTACTGATGTTGTTAGTGTGTATTTGCTAAAAAAAATATTCTTAGTAACCAGATATACCTTGTTGCCAGCTGGTGGAGGATGCTGATATGTCTTCAACAGCTGTGAGAGAGTCTTGCAGATGTTTTTCTCCTTGACAGTTGGCAACAGCGTCAAAGGAAGGAAAGGTTCCAACCCCCATTCTTTCCTGAAGATAATAATACACGTTCAGTCTTCAAAGCATGCAACCAGCTACAAGACATTATAGTGCTCTTTGATCAGAATCAGAAATACTTTATTAATCCCTATGGGGAAATTACCGCAGCTCCAAAACAAATAGAATACAAATAGAAATCTATTTACAAGAAATAAGAATGTGTTGGTTTCACTGGTGTTTGTGATGGATCAGCTGCCACTGGTGTAAAACTATATACTCCTCATGCTTGTCATACAAACATGGTCATCCAAAGTCTAATCATGCCTGTTTGGAAAAGGTTATGCTGAAGGCATGTTCAGCAAAAAACACAAGGGCAGCACTGGACAACTTTCCATTTTTAAAACACACATTAACTTCCATGGTTGCATTTAAAATGTTAAGAGCACTGAATTTTCAAAGATCCATCTTGTGAACGGACCTTAAGTTACAATGTGATATTTAAATAAAGGTAATGACTGAGGTTTAATAAATAAAATTTCCTCTTTTCAGGCAAAGACTTACTCAACGTGCTTTAGAGAAATCTTCTGATTGGGTCTCGCAATCGATACAGTGATGTAGATGTGAAGGGCTGCCAACCTAAGCGTGATGTCAGACTTCCAGTCCATCCCAAAACGCTCTTTAATGACGTCATTGCGGCACTGTGGGAGTATTTGGAACAAATAAAACATCAAGAGGCTTCATATTAATATCAGACCACTGCTGAGCTTTTTGTCAGACTACCAGTTGGAGCATTTGTTTCCCACCTGTATGTAGAGGTACTCAAATGCAGCAGGGTCTCTCCTCAATAAGTCAGCAGGGTCTTTTGGGAAGAAGCAAATACGGAAAAGACACTTCATTCCCTGGAAGTAGGTCCTGTGAACTACCTGAAAATACAGAATAAAATACACCTTTGAAATAAAACATGAACAAACATTCCAGTACTAAATTGGCACGTTGCATTAAGTGGTGTGGTGTGCTGCTAACAGCCATTCCAAATTATATTAATTATCCTGTAATTCAGATTCTTATTGAAAGAACAACCATACCGTTCCATTACTGTATATTCATATACAATGGCGTCCATGAGTCTGAGACCACACTGAATAGAAAATATATGTTTCAAAATCCAATTTTTAACCAGTGAACCTTTTAAGATTTGGAATAATTGAATTTAATTCAAAATGCAATTTCTGTTGCTGATCAAATAACTGAATTAGTGACTGAGCATTTGAAATGCCTTGTACAGATGGTCAGATGTTCTTGCTTCCATTGGAGCACAAGATGCTTTTTGGAATATTTTCAAATGCTGTCAGACATAAATACTATTAAATACGATTAAATCAAATTAAAATGCTAATACTACTACAATAAAATGCTGATATACTTTTACAGTATATATTTTTGCAGTGAAAGATGCACTACAAACCACTATTTTTTTTTTAATTAATTTTTTTCACTTCACCTAAACATTAAAATTCTGTCATTAATTACTCACCCTCATGCCCTTCCAAACACATAAGTCCTTCATGACATCGTTAAAATAGTCTATGTGGCATCAGTGGTTAAACCGTAATGTTATGAAGCTACGAGAATACTTTTTTTGCACAAAGAAAACAAAAATTACAACTTTATTCAACAATTTATTCTCTTCCTTGTCAGTCTCAGCAGCCATTCACAAGAGTACCACGACACATGCATGTGCATTCCTCGGCCCGTAAACGAGGTGCAGCACATGCGTGATCTACATCAGAACACCGGCTTCCACGTCAGCAGCATCACACGCATGCGTTGTGGTACTATCATGAACACACATCGAAAACTGTCATGGAAGAGAAGAATCTGTTGAATAAATTCATTATTTTTGTTTTCATTGTACACAAAAAGTATTCTCGTAGCTTCATAACCATACAGTTGAATCACTGATATCACATAGACTATTTTAATGATGTTCTTACTGCGTTTCTGGGCCTTGAATGGGGTAGTTGTGTTGCTGTCTATTTCATTTTCATTTTTGGGTGAACTGTCCCTTTAAGGGTGTTTGCAGCAACTCACCATAGAAAGCTGGTGTAAAGTACCTTGTGCTCCACATTGAAGGCTGCTTTTAAACCTTTTGAACTGTAGAGTGGAGGAAAAGCATCAGTTGGTGTTTTTTGGGTGGCATTTACTCACATGAGACAGTGGCTGGCTTTCCTGGAGCAGATGCAGCCTCTGATTCTGCGCCAGTCCACCAGACTCCAGCACCAAAGCAAAATGCTCGATGTAGCGTAGAGAGAGGCGATCCTGCAGTGATGATATCACATCCTGTGGTGAATGGGAAAAGGAGAACAAGTTCTAGAATTCTGTAGTTACTCTAATGGTTGGTGTTTTTTGCTCCTAAAGCATGAATTCTGCTGTGTTACAATATCTAAGATATTACAGTGCAAAAGCAACAGCATTGGCAGAGTGTAAACTACAGGAGGATTTCCATCAGTGATAAAGCATTGAAATCAACACTCTTAGTCACTGGACCCTGCTCTGGAGACATATGGATGCTTTTTTCTAGTGGTTTACTTCTGAAATGGATGACAAATATTTCATGAGGTTTCCATGTGATCAAAGCAAATACTATGTTCAAACACTCTGCTGAAGCACCAATGCGTGCTTGTGTGGAGCGGAGCAAGCTGGCTGCTGTGCTGCGTTACTGGGTTTGATGACAGTAACTCCAGCTAGGGGAGATTACTGCACTGTGATCCCGAAGGATCTATTCTAGGACCAATCTTATTTAAACTTTATATAAATGACTTGCCTAATGTATGTCCAAATGTCAATATTCAAATGTATGCAGACGATGCAGTATTTGTACCTCAAGCAAATGACATTCAAGAAGCATCATTCAGTCTCACATCTGCATTCATCCATGTTCAGAATGGCTTACTAAAACGGATTTATTATAGAATATTGAAAAAAAGTGTGTATGAGATTTACAAAACAACCAGTTGTGTAGACACATTCTATTGTGTTTCTGAAGGGGGGGGGGGCTTGATATTGTAATTGTAAAAAAAAAAAAAAAAAAGCATCTTGGGGTCACACTCTATATTAACCTTTAAAAGTCATGTAAAAATATTTAGTCACTGTCACTGTTTGCATTTGATTACAGGTGTGAGTCTTGAAATGTTTTGTTCATTCAGCAGGTTAAAGTAGCTGCTCATGAATGAACAGCTCAAGTCACAAGTGTATCACAACTGACAGTGTGTTAAATATGAGTCCCAGACCTGAGTTCATCCATCAGTGTAAACAATAAGTGTATTTATATAACCGGCATAACTGATTTTGTTGACGTGTCATTTTGGCTCTATACGCAATAAGGGAGTGCTTTACATTTTACACTTTATAGAGCCATCTTAAACAGTGACTCAAAAGTAAACAGATCTGTGATCACTTGTAATGCTTTGTCCCTTTTTTGAGAATAGTGTACTGGTAATTTTACGATGACATTTTTGTATTGTGTTTTTGTATCTGTATATTGTCTTTGTCTTACCTGTGTAGGGACTACATATGTAAATTAGCAATGTTTTTATAATATGGCATGTTCATTTACATACATTGTTCCTATTTAACAAACAAAACTTTGTCACACTTTATTTTAAGGTCCAATTCTCACAGTTAACTATTAAATACGATTAATGCGTCAATAAACTCATCTGCTGCTTGTTAATAGTTAATAAGGCAGTTGTTAAGTTTAGGTATGGGTTGGATTAGGGATCTAAAATATGGTCATGCAGAATAAGGCTATAAGAATATGTGCTAATAAAAAAACAATATGCTATTACTATGCATGCTACTTAATAGTGAGAATCGGTCCTTAATTAGTATTCCTGGGAAGAGTTTTCCCAGTACACTCACCCTAACAGTGGTGCGGCTGTCAAACGTAAAGGATTTGATCTGCCCATTTTCAAGAAACACCTTCAACACATTTGGTATCAGAAGCAGAGAGTCGTCCTTAAGCATAGTCTGAAAGAAACAGAGGAGAGAAAGAGGAGAGAAAATAGTAAGTGAACCTTGGATGAGATATTAGAAAAGACTCAATAGGTTCATACAGAGAATCAATAAGAAAATCTAACATCTTCAAGGTAACAAAGGAAGAATGTAGAAACACATGAGGGGACTTTAACTGTATGGAAAACCTGAAAGGAAAAACATTAAGTCCAAAACAATGGTAAAAGAAATATCTTTCTTTCTAAATTAAGAGCATTAGTTCAAATGAATTGTAAATATTACCAAAACTCTTCTTTAGACATAAAGAGTACAGAATTAAGCAGGATTCATATCACATTCATTCCAGATCCAACGCGAAACCATATTCTGTAAATTCAGATCAACTGGACACAAACATTGAATTCAATTGCAGCATATATTTGTAGCTAAGAGAGGAACTCTTCAAGGCATCTACTTTATTTCCAATAAGAAAAATTAAAGGTGCACTAAGTAATTTTTTGTGTGTTGAACTAGCTTGTGCATTTTCCTGGTTCAATGCCTATGGTGTCATTGTTGAAACCCTGTGGCTGGCCAGAACCAAACCCAAATCATCGATCCTCATTTAATTGAAACAGTCTGCTGTCTTTGAAACAGTGAGTCATCTGACTCTTCTGTCACTCATTCTCCCTGAACTGGACATCATTAGAAGTACACGGTACTATTTTGAGCCTGACCTAATGGCAGATCCTTCACAGTATCCAGGAAAGGGTTTCTAAATCATATCAAGTAGCGGAGTGCCTCAAGTTTCAGTGCTTGGCCCCTTCCTCTTTAGAGAATTAGGAAAATCAGACCCTGCATTCAAGACAGGACTACTGCAATGCTCCATTGGCCGATAATACAGAACACAGCAGTCGGTCTGGTTTTCAACCAAAAAGCTCCATGTTACACCCCTCCTGGCCACCTCTTTTGGGCTTTTGACACTTGAAATAGTTCACCATGGTTCATGCTAAACCCCAGGTAAACGGAATCCTAGGTTATCTTGCTTCACGTGTCACACTGCTTATACTTTACCCAGTGTTAAAAGTTAATCCTGGATATTCATGAGCTGCTGTTTCACACTGCACATTCCTAAAACCCGGGTTAAAGTCCTTATTTGCATATTTGTGGTGTCAGTGTCATTGATTGGACAGACGCAGCAGTTATCCTGTTTACATGGCTCTTCTCACAGCAGTTATCCTATCATTTAAAAAATGTCGCCATGTAGGCCCTCCTTGGCTGTTTTAAGCCTCCTGAGACTGACGAAGGACAAAAAAAAGAAAGAAAAAGAAAACAGATCAAGTTGTATGAATATTTCTTTGAATTTATTTTAAGTGTGGAGAGATTAGTGTTTGCTTGTACAGTAGGATCTTTGTTTATAGCCCCATCTTCATCTCGGAAATCATGGGTCGCTCCCAAAAGTCATCACTGGTGGTGTTTCTTTGTTAACTGCACATTTACTGACAGTGACTGGATATGCCACTGTTGAATGGCAGAAAACAACTTTCATGGACTTAATAAACGCTTTTGAGAGACCACATTATGGAAATCAACACTTCTTTGAAAGATGCTATTGAAACAGAATGGAGATTACAGGACCATCGCTCAACTCTTTAGAGTCAGGATTTCCACCATTTGCATTGTGGTTCATCAGGTATACTACATCTAACATATGTTAAACATTCCGTTGTTTGACATTTCTTACTTTTTCCCTCAAACGCTGTACTGTTTACACAATACGCAGTTCCTGTAACTGATGTGGCAAAAGCCATGCTGTTCAGTTTCTTATAGGTTGTCTGTCACTAAGCATCCAGCAGTAGCATTCACACATAAGCAGTGCTAGCCCCGCTTCTAAATCACATGTGTGAAATGTTTCTTAATGTTCTGGGGTTAAAAGCAGTGTTTAGAATGGCGATAACCTGGGGTTAAGCACAGTGTGAAAAGCCCTTAGCTGTCCATATAACACTCAAGGCTCTGATGCCTATATTCAGAACTCTCCTGGTATAAATGTAACTATAAATCTTTCTGAACAACCAATGACAATGACTTCGAAGGATGTTCTCCTTACACCTGTTACTAAAGATACTGTACAGTAAAAGGTTAAAGCAAAGTTTTGGTATGGCATTTAGACACTTAATTGTCTCCTATGATTATTTTATTTTGTAATAGAAAGTTACTAATGGCATTTGCCATCATTTTAATTCTATTTGTTAAATATTCATTTACGTACAAAAAAAGTGTTCTAAAATGACTTAGTGCACCTTGAAGTGGATGAGAAACCTTGAAGGTAATTTTGTATCAAGAATGAGAGGTCATTACATTTAGATAACATCCTGATGTCCGGATCATATTGATTTGTGGCAGGTTCCACATTATTTTTGGAGTAAGTGTCATAACTTTCTATCAGCTGTCCACTGATCTTCCACTGAGTGTCATCAGTAATATTATTTAATCAAATGCTGACATTGAATGAGTTCTGATGCACCCAAGAACATTTCTATATGAATGTTTTGGTACATTTGGCAAGTGTTTTACCCAAAGTCCCTTTAGGCTTGCTTGTGGAGACGTGTGCAAAGTGCTATTACACTTTATACACAAATACAGAATGGAAACAAATAAGCAAGCGTCAATTTGGCATGTCAGTTGGGATCATGTTATGACAGGTGGTGAAGTGAGCAGGTTGGCTAACTCTGTCTCGTACATTCAGCACAATCCCAATCAATTGCACGTTTGCTACGGCGTGAGATGATGTGATATGAATAATAAGTCCCACGCTGGCATTTGTCTTTTAGCCTAACGCCTTTAATAAAACGTAGCAGCTTATTTACTCTGTGCTGACAGGCAGCTTTTAATGAAGAAAGCCCCACTGGCCCCTGCTGTTCACACAAGATGGATTGACATGATTAGAGGAGGCTCAGGTGAGGGTGGTTTGATCTTTACCGATTTTGGCCCTCTAGGCCTGATCAGCAAGTTTCTTCTTCCAGGAGAGCTGCACACCCCTCCCATCGGTCCGCTTTATTAAATTGGTGCGACCAGCACCCAAGGGTGTAGTGTTGACTCTTCCTTGCTCACAAGGCAGATATCAAACTGTATGGGACATAATCCATGGACATTGACATTAACATGGGTGCTATCGACCCATGTTCACCAAGAGGAGATGGCAGCTGTAGAGCTAATGAAAAGCTACGAATGAATGAATGTCTAGTAACAACATTTAAGGTCATGCGGAGGCTGTCTTTCTCTAGATACAATGCTACCTTATTCAATTTCCGCTAAGTAGGCTGGAACTGTTCAAAGGAAGCTGACGCTAAGTTCCTCCACATAACTCTGTTACCTAAACACCTCAATCAGAAGCAGATGGTATTACTCGAAGCGCCTGCTCTAAGAAATTCCCTTTTCAATTGCCATATGCATGAATAAAAGTCAGTCTATAGTAAATCCAAATAAATCTTAGCAAACAAACTAGGACTCATATTCTATTCAGAGAAAGAACATCTGTCAATATCTGCCCGGGTGACTTCAATGCAAATCTACACTACACATATGAGACAGAGAAACACTAGAGCTCTTTCATTCCAACCAAATCAAGCGTAGTCAGTTCCAAGCCCTGTGTTTTCATGTATGTGCTTTAATTCAGTCTGAGTTCATAGATGGTGGAGCAAGATGAAACCACATCAGAAGTGCACATATTTTGGATAAATCCTTTTAGCTTCTCGAAACGTTGGAGCACATCTAGAAAGCACCATCAGAGAGGGATTTACGCGTGGCCCCTCTGGGTAACAAACCTGCAGTCTGATGAAATGAGATGAGCAGGAGATGCAGAGTGTATCTCACTTCAAGTCTGAAATGACCGCCATGTAACACTCTCAGTAGGAGACACTAGTGATTGACACTTTGTAAATACTAACAAATATTAGCATGAACAGACTGTGAACAGTCACGTCACAAAATACCTTGAGTCCATTCGACAAACTCAAATCTTACAATCAAAACAAGTCATATCAGGAGCTATTGAGTCTATCAGGAGCGCTGGTGTTGTGCGGGTCTCATTACAGCACATAAAGACAGCTGTGTTAGCACAGATATGACTGGGGTGTGATGTGAGCAAGAGACAGCAGCACATACTGAGTCTGGGTCGCTGATGGACACTTGCTCAGAAAAGCGCACTTTGGGGGGATTGGTTCGCAGACGAGCTTTCTTGGCTGCACTTATGAAGGCAGACTTAGGTGACTGAGGAAGCAAAAAGAAAGACAAAGGGAGGGTATGAAGAAACAAAGAGAAATAGACAGGAAAACAGAGGTTAATACTTGTTTCATTTAGAGTAAAACCTTTAAAACCATTCACCTGCTCTTAAATATATTCTAAATATTCTCTGCAAACAATTCATAATATCTTATGCAGTTTGCTTCTCAAGTAAAATGATCTTCTTTTATGCACACTTATACATTTTTACTTGAAAACAACACACTTCAGTGCAGCAGAAACATTTTGTGTTGCTTTGACCCAAGTGTTAGAAATAGCATCCAAATGGTCATTTTTACCATTGATTAATTTGCATAAAATATTGAATGTGTTTACTGTATATGCTAATTATTCTGGGTAGCAACTGATCATATGTATTCTGGATAACGTAATGAGATTCCAGAAATTAAGTACTCATAATTACAGTATATTAGATTTTAT
Source organism: Cyprinus carpio (assembly GCF_018340385.1). Lineage (NCBI taxonomy): Eukaryota > Metazoa > Chordata > Actinopteri > Cypriniformes > Cyprinidae > Cyprinus > Cyprinus carpio. The sequence goes on from NC_056585.1 coordinate 6,212,949, forward strand.
ACTGCTCAATCAGATTACAGCTACTTTTTTATGATTACATTTCATTCACGTGATGGCAGTAAATTATTAAAAAAATTATTGATTCTCCCTTATTCTAATTTTTTCTCTTTTTAATTATCCTTTCTTAAAATCCTGTCATATTATTTAGCTTTGACTATATTCACAATATAGAATTGCCATGTAAATGTGAACAATGCTTCTGAAATTGGGTGAAAAATGCAGATCTCAAGCATTTAGACCATGTATGAAACAAATAATTATGCAAAAAAAAAAAAAAAAAAAGTAATTATGCAAAAAAAAAAAAAATGTAATCTATATGTTTTGTAATCAGTAACGGACTACAGTTTGTAAGTAATCTACCCAGCACTGTTCTCTGAATATCATATGACTTAGAATGGAAGTACAGCTAGAGTTTTATATACAGAGGATCACTCTTTCTTCTGTCAACAGCTATAGGTTGTACACTGCAAGCTCAGTAGCAACCAAGGTCAAAGTTGAAATTGTTTTTAGCACTGTTACAGCTTGACCTGCATGCAATGTGGCAGCACTGTTAATGCTCAGTTGAGCTCAGTGCATTGGGGGACACTGAAACGAATCATTTGACATTTGATGACATTTGAAGACATTTTCACTCCTGAGCTTTAGTCTCAATATACTAAATATGTAATTATCTATGTATAGTAATTATGTAACATTGGCACAAAGCAAATGTGTTTTTGTACACAAAGCTGAACCTGAATGTCAAATCCCAGTAAAAATGTACGCACTGTATTGAAACTGGCATAGTAGTTTGACTGTTGCACTGAAAGGGACTGATTTAATGTAATTTTGATGGGAGACAAATTGATGTCCTTAACTACCTGTTGTGGTTGCAGCACAGTGAGAACAATCGAGTCCTTGCACCGCCTGCAGAAGAAAAATACATTTTGGCAAGGGAGCTGGAGAATGTAAAAAGTGTGTCTTATCTAAAATTAATTCTCTTATCTGATGGAGACACATGGATAGAAATACATAAAGCACAGTCATGCGTCCAGACAAGGCCCTTCCCTCTGGTGACAGTAAAGGGTGTTACCTTACAAGGTCTATGACTTTCTCCCGGGGCGCGTCGCTCACGAGTTCCTGGTTGATGGCAAGGATCTGATCTCCGGGGTAAAGCTTGCCGTTTGAGGGTCCGTCTGTAAGGGAGGAGTCTGTAAACTTGCATTGTTCTTTATAGACTTGATTAGTTAAAGCCCCCTGACATTGTTTTCTTTTTTTCTTGTCCTACAGTGGATTTTCACACTTATCTTGTCAAGGCATCAAACAGAAAGTATCTGAATTCCCATTTGATTATAGAGTCATCTCAAATCTGAAGACTCAAAAGCCTTTAAAAAAAGATGAAGCTGACTGGCTGGTACACCAGAGCCAGGGGACAAAAGACATCTGCCCTATAACTCCAGACAGAGACACACGTCTTACCTGCAGAGACAGAGCGTACAACCACAGGCCGTTCGCTGCCGGCAATGAACCCGAAGCCGTGGCTTGGATGGCGTTGGATGCAGACCTGTCGAGCTGAGCCAGGAGTCAGGCTACCACTGTCCATACCATCCTGACTGTCCTCTAACATCACAGAGCTACCAAAAAAGATAACAAGGGTCTTGAGTATCCATAAAATGAAACCTCATTTCTATGGAGACACAAATGACAAATATATATATTCCAACTAAACAGGCTTTTGTATTGTGCATGATTTGCACACCTATCTCTGCATTAGGTTTCCAATATCTAACAATACCTGGCAATTACATTCACACAGACAGTCTGTATCTCGTATAACAGGTGGACATTAAAAAAACATCAATGCTTTGTGCCATTTTTTGATTCAGTGTTGTATAGATGAGGTCATTTCCTTGTGGGAAGATAAGGTAATGGTTCTTTTATGTTTCCCATTGTTTCATTTGACATAAGAAGATTATTAATGACTGCACCTATCATATTCCTCTGTGTGCCCATCCTGGACCTGGGCCATCCCCTGAAAGGACAGAACTGGATCTTGTGAACCGCTTCAGAGGGCTGGCTCGGTTTTGTACACATTCACCTGGGTGGACAAAGACGATGAGAAGATAAGTTGTAATTTATAGCAGGCAATACCATGCATTTTTAAGCGTTTCTTTCTTTGTTTATTCCTCTGTTACACTTATGGGTTTTTATGATTATCACTTTTTATTTTCCTTTAATAGGCAACACAGTACACTCCATTTTAAAATAGAGGATATTGTCAAAGCCCCTCCCACTAGACTACCAATACTACATACATCAGTCACAGTTATGCAGATTGCTAGAACAAATCTTTGTATTTTTTAAAAAAAGGAAAAGATGATCACAAAATATCCCAGTATCCTCAATCTACCCTGTGTCCATGTTTACTTGTTAGCTATAAAACACTTTTTATTTTTATTTTTTGTATTCTACCACATTCCCCATTTCTATAAACCATTCTTGAAAAGACAGCATCCTGTTGAACGCCAACCTCTCATAATAATTTGTCACCCTTCTCTACTAATCTCAACATTAGTGAGTGAAAAAGATGGATCACTTAGGATATAAATACTTGGGCAAAATGAAAAGCAGCACCCTGATACTTTTTGAATATAAGCATGAACCACAGACCAAAATTCCTGTATTTTAGAGCAAGATCATAGAGCATATATCAGATTTTTCCACTCACATTGCTAACATTCATCTGCTGGAAGTCCAATAAAAAGTGATTTCATATTTTAAATTGAACAAGTTGTACTTCAAGATTTTTAAGACTTTACCTTACGATTATGACAAAATCTTGAATGTTACTAAATGTAACATTCAGGTATCATATGTAGCTGATGCTATGGGAGCACCCTCTAGGTGTGGTAGTTTTCTGCATCCCGATTAAAAAACATGACAATCCATTGGCTGATGGTTCTAACACTGTCCTCTGAGACACAACAAAAGGAAGTTCTGCACCATCAATTTTCAGATTTCTCATCCTCAAGGAGATGTTTATCTAGCCTGTTATCGTGTTTCAATGACCATCATCAAGTAGATTATTTATTTCCTCTGGGGGAAACATGATGTCATTCAGGAAGTGAGGAAGAAGACTCGCATGAGACTTGTGTCAAGTGTTTGGGTGTGGAGCATGCATGAGCCACAGTTGATGGCACCTCCAACTGCATGCAAAGTGATAATTTCAAGATGAAAGCTCTCAGCTTGCTTATTTTCAAGGACGTAAACTGCTTTGGCCCTGCAGTAACAGGTGCCACATGGAGTAGGGTCCTGGGGATCCGATGTTGAGCTGGAAGCTAAGAAGAGTGTGCAGACAGCCCCCCCCCCCCTCACTGGACCGTAGGCACTCCATTTCTCGAGATGAATTCATATGTGAGGATTTATTATTTTTGGGGATGTTTTCCTGCTTAATTATTTTTTTATCCTCACTGTAGAGGGTGCTTGGGGGGCTGTGTTTTTTGGGTTGTAGTTTGAGTTTGTTTTTTGTTCAAATAGCTGAGCCTGAGCATGAAGCAGTTGAGGTTGTTTCATTAGGGAGGCATTTGCTTGTTTCCTGTTTCATGCAAGGAACAAGAGGGTTGAAACGCTTGTGATCCTTCTTATCAGATTTAACAGGGCCTTCATTTAAACCACTGGAGTAAGCTTCTGACTCTTAATTTGTGTTTATGGCCTTCACATCCTTGAAGTGGATTGTTGATTTGCAGGCCTTTTAGGGGGTTATCAGGATTTTGTTCACGGGTTATTTAAGGTCTTGCTGTGACCTAAGATTGGGTATTTTCCTGAGGTCACGTCTACTTCTTTCCGCTCTCAGTTCGTGGTCATTTGCAGTAATTTTCTCTTCCACCTGTTCAGTTGCAAGGGAATGAGAGGCTGCAGTGTTTGTCCTGTGAGGGCATTTGTTTGGTGGCTGTAACAAAACAAAGGTTATTGCATTGGGTGAAGGATGCAATTTCTCTTACCTAGGAGGCACAGGGACTGTCTTCACTTCTTGGCCCACTCTCGCCTTGTTGCAGGTGTCTATCTAAGAGTGCCCCATTTAGAAGATATTTTTGTGGTGGCAGGCTGGGCCTCTTCACACACTTTTATCAGGTTTTATCAGTTGAATGTAGACTTCTGTTTACATCTGTTTACCCATCTGTTTGAACAGCAGTCAGTTTATTTCTGTGTCAGTCAGTGCACAAGCGATAATCTTGCAGTTAGCCAGCAGCATGCAGCTGCGGTATTCCCATAGCATCAGCTACTGACACAGTGTTGAATGAACCTATTAAAGGGAATATTTTGGTTGTGTATATAACCCTGTTTGAGCATGGAAAAGAGATGCTGCGTAACTCTGCCATATTCTTTCATTACTGCTATGACTTTCTTCATCAAAATCTGATGATTGATGGCATGATGTGCCTTTTGAGGTGCAGATAATGTGGTGCCTCAGAGGGCAGCATGAGTATGTGAAGTGATGTGTGGCCAAGTATAGTGACCCATACTGCATTTAACCCACTCAAGTGCACGCGCACACACACACTGTGAACACACAGCCAGAGCAGTGGGCAGCCAAATTGCTGTGACGTCCGGGGAGCAGTTGAGGGTTCGGTGCCTTGCTCAAGGGTCTCACCTCAGTCGTGGTATTGAGGTTGGAAGAGAGCGCTGGTTATTCACTCCCCCCACCTACAATCCCTGCCGGACCTGAGACTCGATCCCACAACACTCGGGTTACAAGTCAGACTCTCTAACCATTAGGCTCGTTATCTACTCATTGAACCAGGGTTACATACATAACCACATTGTTTTTATAGAAGAATGACATTTCTTTAATTTCAAAGGATCAAGGATTTCTTAAAACATGACTCTGTTAAGGAAAGAAGCTGTTCTGGTATTTTACACTTTCTAAATGAAAAAATTCTAACTGTTCTGGTGATTTAATCAATCAACCAACCAACCAACCAACCAATTATAAACCAGTTATTTCAGATAATATATTATTCACTCTTTAGCATAGATTCCATATGTCCTTGATTTGTATGTAGATTTCTGGAGCTTTCACCGATTCATACTGCAAATTTAATTAACTTCTTTAATAACTAAGTTAATAATGTCTTTGTTTCATCCTGCTTAGTCTTTAATCCACATATAGCTGTTATTGTACATTACAAGTAATGCATAAATTTCTCTATTAAAGTCATGCCGTATTTAAAAGACTTGAATGGTAAACAGAGCCCTTGTGGAATGTTCTAAGATGCATTATGCAAAAAGCACTTAAACCTCTTAGAACCAGTGTGCACTTGTATCAGTGTGAATCACTTATGGCCAGGCTGATGGAGGGTGAAATAACAGATTTCAGCCAAGACTCTTTCTATTCTGTGCAGCGGATTTACAAAGAGTAAGAAAGAAAGAGACAAACTGGGACAAAGAAAAGAAAAAAATGGATAGGTCTTCGTAGGAATGCTAATATTGTAGAGCAGACACTGCTGACATCTGGCTGAGAATGTGTCACAATAAAGTGACAATCTTTAGTCATCAAGTTCCTCACAGCAGTTTCTGAAGGTCATGGCTATATCAGCTTGTTTATTCACCCCAGACTCTTTCTAGCACTTTCTTTCTTCTGTATGTTTAAAACACTTAAGGCTGCTGTGGAAATCTGTATTTGAGGCAGCAGTAACCTTAACATCACCCAGCACGATGACTCATGCGCTGCAGGGGAGCTGCACTCGGGACGGGACGCATCACAAGGGTTTACTTTCCATCAGGTGAATGCCATGATGCATGTGAATGACTGTGAAAACCTCTGGCTAATATGGATGGAGGAGAGATGTGGACCTTCACCAAGAAGTATCCTGCGGCCACCACCACCACAGTCACAGCAATGATTCACAAGTTTCACAAAGTTTACAAAGGTTTAGTACTTAACCACTAACACTAAAGTATGAGCAGTAGTTATAATAATGCTTGCCTTAGTACTCAGTATGTTTGGTATGCTTATCAACTTGCATACAAATCTTATTTGGTCTAGAAACTTGGCAAAGGCAGTTTTTGCTTAAAGGTTTTGCTTAAAAGTCTTTTGCTTGAAGGTTTCTCATTCATAATGATTTTTTTTTTTTTTCAGTTTATTTTAACTGAAAAATGTATAAACTTTATCCCTGGTGTTTCTCATAAAATTCAAAAAAAAAAAAAAAAAAAAAAAATCATCACCATTTTAAAACTTTTTTTTTTTTTGTCGTAACATATTTTTAATAATACAGACTTTCTATTGATGATTTTGGTAAATCTGAGTACAGTTTCAGTCATTGTTCAGATTTCTGATTTACATGTGATAGATTACCAAATGTATTACAAATACTAGAGGGTACAGACGCTTGTTTACTGACAGATTTAGGTTGACTGAACATCAGTTATAATTTGGGTGTACATCACCATAAGGATATTAGTAAGACGACCCAAAAGAGCTGCTGCCATTATCAGTTATATTTCAATCAAATAAATCCGCATCAGAGGAGGAGACACAAAACAAGACAAAAGGACCTAGAAGAGAAGACACATGCAAACAAAACAATGCTTCAGCATTGGGCCAACCTTTTCAGCAATGGAGACAGAGTGATACTGTCAAGAAATGCATCCCAAGGGCATGACTAGCTGAAGCGTTGCCATGGATACAGCAGAAGCGAGATGATGAAAAGTGAGGTATATGACTGCAACAGATGATGGCTGCACTCATCCTGCCATCACAGAGACCACACGTATCGTCTTCTTTCCAGAGTCTGGACTTCACTGCTGGGCTGAAAAGTTTTTAGCATTCAGACGGCCGAAAAGTATGAAGGATTCTGTCATTTGAAACCAGTACATGTCTTCCTGTGTCTGTTTTTTATTTTATTATTTTTTTTTTTTGCCATTAAAATTGTCAGCAAGGATAGAAACCTGATTTGTTTTCGACTGCTTATTTTAAGCAGACAAGAACATTATATTTTGTTTCTTTCTTATTAATATAATTTTTTTAACATCTTGGTCTGTTTTTATTTTATTTTAATTAACATGCACTGATGAATCATGCACAATAAATCCAGGGATGTGAAGGCAAATAGTATCAATTAAGTTCTTGCATTTGCATCACATCTTTTTTTATTACATTTTTTACATTTATAATAATAATTATTATTATTTGCTCACAAAGAACAATCATATTAACTGTATGTAATGTGATCTGGTATGATAATATGCAAATTAAAGCTGTTTTAGCAATTATTACAGCATTCAGTCCCATGCATATTGAATGTAACATGCTTAGCGTAAAACTTTTTTCCAGAGAATGTCATGGGTTCTTAGTGAATTTGTGAATAATGTACCACTTTAGGGTTAAGAGTCCTGTGTGTACATCTCCGTTTACTCGGCATTTGCAGTAATTTCTCTTTAATTTGCTATATAATTTACCCATGCTGATACCATTTTAACCCAATAGAGAGCTGCCTACTCACTAGGAACAGCGGAAGAGGCCATACTTTACCACAAAAGGTCGTGATTCAGCTGTCTAAAAGCAACATTTGAAGCCCATCTGCTGCTTTGAAATGAATAGTCCCACTTCAAGTTGTATAACCAAATTAATTCCACTATCTACTATTTGTCCTTTCTGAATAGTTTTTCAACTGGAGCTCAAGCACAGCCCTACTGGCATGTGCCCATTTCTCTTGCAGTTTGTGATTTTCAAAATATGGTTGCAATGGCCGACAAAATGGCTTCAAAAGAATGTGAAGCAATACCTTGGGTCAATATTTACAGTTAATGGAGCCATGCCCAGATGTGCCTCTGTAAGGGATCCATAAATTCTACAATGCATTATGAGTGTGTGTTATTGACATATAGTAATGTTTATTAAGCTTTCTTGTCCACTCATCATAAGCATCATTTGGCCAGTTAAGGGCTTGTACGGAAACACTTTTCTTAAACACAACAAGTTTTCTGGATGTTGCTATTGCATGCCATTTTCTTCGTGTACACATTCAAAATAAGCTAAGAACTGTGTTTCTGAATCACATTATTGTTTTTTACATCAGTAAATCAAGTGAATAAACAGTGATCTTCCATTATTCTTAGAAACATGAAAAACAAAACTGTTACTATATTACTGTAAATAATATATTTACAGTGCATCAGTATAGATGCAACATCCATAAAAATATTTACAATAGCTATGGTACTTTAGGCTTCTGTTCTGAAATAGAAAACATACACCTGTGCGTGAATATATGCAAAATACCTTCATGTAATTACATCTGCAATTCATTTTTGTAATTACATCTATAATTCCACTGTTGACACTGGCCTTTAATCCTTGTTGTGTTTTGCAATACAACACAAAAAAGTATATTGTGCCAAACAATTTTCGTAAACACAGCAGTGAATGTATTCCTGTAGTTTAAACAGCTGAGCATGGCGCTAGTTCATGGGTTCAATACTCAGCGAAAAGCATGAACTGATCAAATGTAAACCGTTAATGCAATGTAAGTAGCTTTGAATGAAAGTGTCTGCCAAATGCATGAATGTAAATGGAAGTTAAAGGGGATCTATTATGCAGAATTCACTTTTGTATTACTTTTGAATAGAATTATGTGTCGGCAGTGTGTATACACAACCACCCTATTGTGGTAAAAATTCATTCACTCTGTTATTTTCCCCATAAATCAGAAACGGTGTCTCAAAATGAGCCATTCAGGAATGTACACCAAAGTGATGTCACTTTGAATAGGCCCCACCAACGACTGGTAACTAGGGCTGTAATGGTACATGTACTCGTCCCAAACCGTCACAGTAAGGATGTCATGGTTTGGTTCATGCAGTCAGATGATAAATACAGTCAGTCATAGGCGATCGATCCAGAAGGGGGCACTTGCTAACCGCTAACCATCACAACAGGAAAGAGCAGAAGAAAAGACGATCCTTACACCAACCCAAAACAAGAATGGCGAGTTCAGACGCCACGCAAGAGCTGGAAGAAGCGCCTGCTTGTTTTAAATCAGCAGTGTGGGAAAGTTTGGGGTTCTAGAGATGCACTGGTCGATTGGCTATAAATCAGAACCAGTTTTCAGTTTTATTTTGGCCGATCTCTATTACACACAAACTGCCATCATTTCCCAAAATTTGTGTGGAATTTTTATGAAGTCTGTAAAGAAGAGAAAGTACTGTACCAGGGAGATCAAGCTCACTTTTCGTGATGCTTGAAATATCGGCAGACAAATATGTGGGGTTTATATGAATGTATCTTTGAGGGGAACTGACCGTCTCCAGAAATGTTTCGATGGCATTTTCTTTTCCTCTTACCTCCATTAAATGGCCAAGGAAACACTGTATCACTGCTGTTCCATAAGCGCCACTTGCTGTCATTTTCATTCAGTACATCTGCTGTTTTTGTTTTTTGCAAGTGTCTGTTCTGTTTGTTCTGTTTTTGCTTTACATCTAGAAATTATACAATCTAATTAAAATAAAAAACTGGTCATGCTACATGTATGTAAACACTACTGTCTGTTCAAAATAAATGAAAAACTACGTTTCCTGTTGTACCAAACTCGTATCAAACTGTGACCACAAAACCAAGGTACGTACCGAACCATGACTTCTATGTACCATTACACCCCGACTGGTAACGATCTATACCTTACTAGCTTAGCTTCTCCCCTGAGTGAGCTGTACACAGTCCACCATGTTTACCTCCTCGCTAGACCATTTAAAAGCAGCATTCAAGTAAGAAATTCATTCTTACCAAGCTAGTAAAGTTATTAAGTTTGATTCATATTAACAACACAGACAGCAGTACACTGCTGTCACACAGATCTACTACACATGGAATTTCTTTCCCAGCTGTTTCCGTTCACAGACATAACCGACTGTGTTTGTGTTTTTGACATAACCTTGTGTGTATTTGACAGCACAATAAGACATGAAAGAGACTTCGTTTAGTACTCGCGTGACATGCTGTCTGATAGCTTTCTGTGCGTGCACTTCAGATGTGTGTGCTCAGAATACCATACATCAGATGATTAAACTGATATGGCTTTAAAACATATGCAAATAATAAACTTTCATGATGTTGAAGAACTGCAATGTCATGGAGCGTGACCGCGGTAGACATGATAATCAAAAGATTTGCAATTTGTTGAAGCTTTTCATTGTTATGAATTTTTATGGCGGTTGATATGGTAATCTTTATGTGAAATATGGCCACCAACTGGACTGGAGCGTGGAGCCTGAAATTCTCCCTTCTAGTCCTAATTCTTTAATATTTTTTTTTTTTTTTATTTTTTTTCTTTAGGAATTTTTTTAATTATTGTTTTTTTTATGATTATTTTGTTTATTGTACAGATGTCTGCCTTTGCCTTCACAGTTCTATGCCTTCATGATTTTAATCCACTTGCAAGGCTTGTTAGTGCTGCATAAGCGTCAGAACAAATTACTACTAATCTTGGTTTAACATCCTTTACCCACTGGAGTGCTACCATCATGGCATTTAATTCTACTGCATACACTGATGTGATCAGTTATACTTTTCTCAGTACTGTTTTGAAACGTAGGTACATCTAATACAGCAACTGTTCTACCGGAGACAGGATCTTTAGAATCACCAGTATATACAGTAAATGCAACCACGATGAATAAACCTGATCTAAATACTGCTGTACAGTAATGTTCTTGGGGGTATCTTTCTCATTCTTAACTATTATTTGTATTTTTAAGTCAACATTTGGCATTGGAAAATACTCATGGTGGTACACTTAATAGTATTACAATACCAGCTACTTGTGCTTCCCTGTTAGCAGTCCAACCAGAGCTGTTAATGTTTCTGTTTCCATGATCCCAGCATTCTTCTATCACTCCAATTACTGGATGATTCTTTTTTGTGACCTTTTATATTGACTCAATAATTCATTCTTAGTTTATATCTACGGAAGTATAAATGAGCTTCTCCAACTTCTACCTGCTTGGCTGCAATGGGAGATGTTCTGAAAGAACCATAACGTAATTTTAGAGATTGCATCTGAATCCAAAGCGACTTACAACGCATTTAGGCTATACATATTTTTGTCAATATGTGTGTTCCCTGGGAATTGAACCCAGAGCCTTTTGCGCTGCTAACGCAATGCGCTACCACTGAGCCACAGGAACACTGCTGCACAAATCATGTGCTGCAGTCATCTCAATGTAGATTATATTACAGCAATGAAAGGCTACTATTTAATTAACCTTTTGTACATATGGATTATTCGTTTATCAAAGCTGTCATACTGCAAACTTATTCAGCTCAAAGCCATACAGCTGTATTGTGACACTGAGAGACAGAAGATTGAAGAGGCAACAAAAACAGGGATATTTATCCTTAAACACACCATTCACAGTGGCCTAGACGCAATGCTGCTTCCCAGTACAAAAGCTGAGTGCTACTAGTGAGTCAGCATATTAATTAGCATTTTACTGGAGAAAGTTATTGCAGGATGTGATTTTTAATAATGGATGGATGGTGAATAATGGAAGGATTTTAGGCTTGGCAAGAAATACACTCCATATTGTAGTTAAAGGGAAACAAGCAAAGATGCTGATGCTGTATATATCAAATTTCAGCACACGTTTTAAATGTCTCACTTTCAGTTCTTAGAATCTTTGTTAATAAAACAATGAGTTGAATCAGGTGTTCTTGAAAAACGAGGCAGGCAAAACGTGCCAAACTCAGCCTCGGTTGGTCACCAAAACAATAATGGACCCAACCAGATGGACAATGTCTTTCTTACCCAGAGATGAAGTGATCCATCTGTTAGTAAGACTGCAATGGGTCCAAAAGAGTAAAGCACTCCCTGTCCACGGGGAAGATTAATGATGTCTGCAGAGGTACTGTGTGATACACAGCCATTGTATTGCATAAAGCAGTGAAAAGCAATTGTGAAATGTTTATCTCAGGGTCAAATGGATTTTAGCGTTTAAAATAAATTGCCGGCAGCAGCTGGGAACAGCACTGTCTCCTCTTTTATTCAGCATACATGATGTATAAGAATATTCACCAACCCCTGACAGAGCATCTTTCCAAGCGGAATAGAGAGATTAGAGGTTATGCAGCCTCTTCTTATGAATATAACAGGATTTTTCCAGCACAATAAGAAAAAGGTGTTAGGCTGTCCTGTCTCTGCAAACCACACAGGTCTTTATTAATGCTCAATACAATATTTATTTGAATAGGTAAACTCTGGACATTCATTTTGAGGTCAAAGTAAAAAGAAAAGGAAAGTTCAAAAGTTTGGGATCAGTAAGAATAAAACAGTGATATTGTGAAATATTATTACAATTTAAAATAATGGTTTTCTATTGTAATATACATTAAAATATAATTTATTGCCGTGATCAAAGCTGAATTTGCACCATAATTACTCCAGTCTTTAGTGTCACATGATCCTTCAGAAATCATTCTAATATGTTGATTTATTATCAATGTTGAAAACAGTTTTGCTGCCTAATATTTCTTTGGAACCTGTGATACTTTTTTTCAGGATTCTTTGATGATTAAAAGTGAAAACACTTTTTTTAAGGATTCTAACAAAAAAACAAAACAAAAACAGCATTTCTTCAAAACAGAAATCTTTTAAGTTTCACTTTTTATATTTTTTTAAATCAATTTTATCAACCAACATCTTTGCTGAATAAAAGTATTAATTTCTCTCTCTCTCTCTCAAAAAAAAAGAAATAAAAAAAGAAAAATACTGACCCCAAACTTTTGAATGGTTGTATATATTGTTACACGAATATGTCACTCTTGAGAGTCCAAAAGGATTCACTGCAGGGTATGTATTATTAGTTTGTGATCGTGATCATGATATGTAATGTTATTTTTATTTTGTACAGTAGTTCAGTTAACAATACATTAATAGTAAGTATGCTATTTATTTTCTGTTTCGCCAATGAAAATAGTTTCAAAGGAAGCCGAAGCATTTGTGCGTCTCAGAGCAGCACTTTGTGTTTCATTGCTTAATGAATTTGTATTTGAATGAATCATTAAAGTCAACAATTCAATGATCCATTCATAAAGACAGCCACTTGCTTCATTTCTACATGAATTAACTATTTTTTGAATGAATTATTCAATGAATCACTCGTTAAGACAGACTTTCCATGCTCTATTGGTGGTTATAGGGTCATTCATTTATCCATGACAGGACTAAACCAGCCATAAATATGAAGTAAAATGCACTGAGAAATGGTAACCTAAAACTTGTGACATCTAAAATAATGGGTTTTATTCAAGTGTTATATATTTATACCTGCAAAGCTACTTTTATGAGTTTAGTCAGGTGGAAATAACTCTTTAAAATAGTAATTGCATTCATGAATGCAGTTCCACACTGACTTAGAAAAGCAGTGTTGATTTGATGGTCTACACAAAGTGGGCAGACGAGATGCTTGTAGAGCTTGGTCAACATTTCTTCAGAACATAACCCTGTAATAAGAGATTTGAACCATTATAACAAAACCAAGCTGACATGTGTGCAGTTTCTTGCTTCTTGCTCGTGCAGTCTTTCATCAATAACTGCCCAATTATATCAGCCCTGCTGAACAGACACACATACACACTGGACATGCTCCACTGCTACAGCAACCACCACCACTGATCCAACCATGTAGTTCTGTAACCTATTTATCTCTGTAGGTTGTGTTCCAAAGGCCTAGTCAGGGTGACTAAAACTAAAGAAATAGTTCAAAATCCAAACTTACTAATGAAACTGCCATTAAGAGTTGATTGGCAATGACTTTCCAGACGACAAATGCTTCCAGAAACACATTAGCATGATGGACTGTGCATTTGTCAAAGAGAATGAAGGTTTCATCTGGAACAAACAGAAGAGGAGGGTTATTTGCCTGGATGTAGGCGGCAGGGGGAAATGAAGAATGAGACACGGTAAAGTGCTGAGGGTGGATCGAGATGTGAGCGATGGAAATTTGCACAGATTCAGCAGCACTGGCAGATGTAAGTGGAAAATTTCCTTGAGCAAAAGCTCTCAGACCAGGAGCCATACTGATGCTCTCAGCCCTCATAATAACGTAAACTGCAGCCAGTGACGTTCTGTGGGTTGAGAGTGATTTTGAAGTGTCATTTCTCAGTCAGTTTTCATGATATACGGAGGTTCCTCCTGTCAGCGGCTTTGGCTCATGACTGGCAGCAGGCCATGCTTTGACTAACAATAGGAGAACACTGCTTACACACTGATTGAGCTATGAAGTGACAAAGTGAGTCAAAGTTGAAGTCATTAGTATAACAGAGTCCGGGGAGGCTTCAGTCCTTTCCTCACTGACAGGAAACAGTATGTGTGGATTGGGAAAACACACCTCATCTCTGGCTCAGTCTCCTCTGTATGAATGACTGCACCTCCAACGATGCCTTGTTGAAACTGTCAGGTTTGTAGATGAGACATCATGCTGAGGGGTCTCTTAAGCAACAGTAATGAATCTGTCTAAAAGGTGTTTAATATGTTCTGTCATTGCTATTATGAAGTGCATTTTCATGCCCCCGTTATAAATGTTATAGTATACTGGAAACAAAGTAAAACTTGTGGATTTTAAATATGAGAGCCATATCAACTAACAGTATCAAAATTAGGGAAACACAGGGGTAGATGTTATGTGTGACTATATTTGCCCTTGTCCTGAGTGCTATGCAACATGAAGAAAAAATTTAAAATGGCAACAAACTAATAATATTCAAGGTGTTTTCTCATTTTTTCTTCTCTAATCAAAATGTTTCCATTAAATCGTGTTTTATATGGGATTTTTTAAAAATCAATAATCATTTTATACTGACAGTATAAAGACTTTTTCCATTAAATCGTGTTTTATATGGGATTTTTTTATTTTTTTTGAATCATTTTTTATTTTATATTTTAAACCTTCTTTATTTCCATCCTGCCATTCTGTAAAAATTCTTGCCATTGAGCCAGTAATTAAACCATAGTTAAAGAGATAAAATTCTCACCGTCATGCTGTCTCAAAATCTTCTTTATTCAGATGAACACAAACTGAGTTCCTTTTCAGTCGGTCACTCTCAACGTCACGTCGGATGACAGACGAACTGGGATTCATCAGTCATCTGACGTGACGTCTCCCTTCCCTCCTTCAGGGAACAAGGTTTACCATACATAACCGCAGCATTTTTAGAAAACAATCAATCTGTTTGAGTCGATGTAATGCAAGTAAATGGGTCTTTTAAAGTTGATGCTTAAAAAACCCACACAAAGTGAACATGGTGACAATCCCCACAACCCTGATTGATGAATCAGTATCTGATGAAGCAAACCAATAGGTGTGTGTTACAAAAATACTACTCATTTAAAGATTTTAAACTATAAACCATCACTTCCGGCCAACAGTCATCACACTGTGAGCGTCATGAAAAGTCAAACTCATGAGAGGTTCTCACTCTTTAGTTTCAAAAGTTTTAAATATTATTATTTAGCTTACACACACCTATGATTTTACTACAGAAGACACTGATTCATCAACTGGGGTCATATGGATCACATTCATGTTCATTTTGTGTGGTTTTTGAAGAGTGAACTTTGAAGGACCATCCACTTGCATTATATGGACTCTCAGAGATAGATTTTTTGGTAACACTTTCTATGAAGCCTGCATTTATAATATATTATAAGAGTATTCTTAAGACATTATAATGAATGCATAATGTATTCTATGAAGCCTGCATTTATAATATATTATGAGAGTATTCTTTAGACATTTTAATGAATTATTATTGTTTGTTGTTTTTATTATGCATTCATTTTAATGCGTTGTAATATTTACTTATTTGTTGTTATAACTTTTAAGTTTATGCTGCTTTATAATACACAATGAAGACAATGCATCCACTTAACTTACAATGGATTATATTTCCCATAATTATAATATATTATAAGTCTCATCTCTTGCTATTGTTAACTTGTTACTTTACTTAAAGCAGACAAAGACCACTTATAAATAACAACAACAACAATGACAACAACAATACTAATAAAAATGAAAAATAATCTTTTTTTCTGAAACAGCTGTAAGATCAGATATCTGACCAGATGAATGTGTAATATGGCACAATTTGATTTTGACTATATTTATGGTAATATCAGTAAGATAGTAAGATACTGTACAGATCTTAAATAAATAAAGTGTCAAAATATGAGACTTATAATCCATTTAAATTCCATTAAAATAAAAATGAAATGAAATGAAATGAAATTAAGTGGATTTAACATGGTGTTTATAAATAATCATACTCATATAAGTTATAACCAGAAATAAGTTTTATAATTGTATTATAATTGTTGTTATGATCATTTGTGAGATGAAACAACACATTATAAGTTGAATATAAGCAGTATGCATTCATTATAATGCCTTAAGAATACCCTTATAATGTGTTATAAATATGGGCTTCATAGAAAGTGTAACCTTTTTTTTCTGAAAGAAAGAAAATCTATAAAGATCTGGGATGGCAAGAGGGTGAGTACAGTGAGAGAGTTTTCATTTATAGATGGAGTATCCATTTAATAAATGATCATCTTGATGAGAGCGTATTTCTGAAAGCCTGATTATACATACTTAAATTTTTTTTTTTGAGGTTGGTTGTTTGTTTGAATTGGTTGGTTTATGTTGAGGAAGGGACTGTGTGAACCCTGACTGTCAGTGTGACATTTGTGGGAGCTGTGATTTTATACACCTTCAGGTGGGCGGCAAACACTCACTCACTCAAACACTCACTGCGTTGCATAAGGTGCTCAACAGACAGTGCACTTCTGAAAGTCAACATAAATCAAAATTCTCTCCATTTCCTGTCTTAATACACATTCCTGATCTTATTGTGCATGATTCATCAGTGCATCTCATTCCGATATATATATAAAGGGATGCAGTGTTTCTTCAAAACATAATAATAGGGTGAATTCAGGTAAATTGGAACAGATGACCATGAAAAAGTGTCCCAGTTATCCCGAAATCAACTCTAGCTTACTCCATCTCCACTGGCTTTCTTCCATAGGGATACTTTTCACTATCAAATCAACTGTGCGGTGGATAAAAGCAATGCTTTTGTCTTTGAATGCATATAGACATGCCAAATAGGTGGATTTTGAACACCATTTCATGTTGACTTAAAATATCTGATGCCTTAAGATTTGATTGTCCATTCTACACTTCAAACTTTACTTCATCTGTGTAGTTTGCTCAGAAAGGCGAGATCATTATAGAAACAAAATCATTATATCCACTGTAACTTGATCAACACCTCTTCAAAAAAACAAAAATCTTTAAAACAAAAACAACAAGGCACAAAAACATGCCTTGCTTCAGGCAGTGGCTTTCATCAGTGTAGTAACAGAAACATTGGTCCTGAAATCATTATCGCTGGCATTCAGTCTAACACTAAACCTACACCAGTCATCACATACCTGCTCACAGTATGATTCTGACACTGTTACAAAACCCAGAGAGATACTTTACTGTCTTATGTTTTCATATGCAGGCATCACCCAGTGCAGCATCATGGAGTAAGTCATAATCATTCAGACGAAGAGACTCAAGAGAGTTTACTAGCACACATACACTAGTTGTTCCATGTCTGACATTAACAATGTGGGTTTTGTAACAGAACAGATTTGAAAGAGTCCATTTTAATTAGAATTAGAACTATTTTTATCAGTACATTTTTTTATATATTTTTTTGCCATATTGGTTTAAAAATTTCAGCCAGATTTATTGCAATTTCTTACTGGGCCTGAAGGATGCATATAATGACCAATTCATTGTTACACTGTATTATTTATATGTGCATCTAATAATACAACGGTGAAACACAATGGTTTCCTTTTGGCTGGAGTCTTGCCACCGACTGTCTGACTTAATGTTGCACCAAGGGTGATGGATGTTCTTTTCAGCTGCCTTATCTGGCCGTGTGTTTTCTGGCCGTGTGTTGAGAATACCAAGTGCCTGGGCCACCAGTGTGCAATTATCTGGCAGGCTGAGCAGGCTGGCTTGCAGGGGTTTCAGCCTCTTTCTGTGCACACACACACACACACACACACACACACACACTAATGAGTGTGCGGCGCAAGGCACTCTAACCCCGCCCTCTGAAAGAAGCACTGTCCCAGCATTTCATTACCGCATTTATCTCAGCAAACACAGAAGTGTGGGGAAATCAAAACTACTTGATCTTTTGCAGAATGCAATTGAGGACCCAAGATGCACGAGCTGAAGTTTGAGAGCATCTATCAATGCTGACCATGGCAGGGTATTTGTTTCGTGCTGGACTGCTAATCATATTTGCAGAAAAGAAAAATGTATATCAATGTATATCCTGTTGAATGTTGCTTAAGGGTTTCACATTCACAGTTTAACCCCTGGCTGTGAGACTGAATTACATCTCTTTAAAATAGATTGATCATATGTGACCCTGGAGCACAAAAGCAGTGTTAAGTCGCTGGGGTATATTTATAGCAATAGCCAAAAATACACTGTATGGGTCAAAATTATTGATTTTTCTTTTATGCCAAAAATCATTAGGATATCAAGTAAAGATCATGTTCCATGAAGATATTTTGTAAATTACCTACTGTAAATATATCAAAACTTAATTTTTGATTAGTAATATGCATTGCTAAATATGATAAGTTATTTTTTTGGACAACTTTAAAGCCGATTTTCTCAATATTTTTTGCACCCTCAGATTCCATACATCAATGGGAAGCTTATTTATTCTTGTTTTTGTGGCTGGTTTTTTGCTTTTTGTTCTCATGTGTTAAATATGTTATATTATGGTATGATGGTTTGAATTTAAATCACAACTACTAACAGAGAAGCATAAGTTATAATATAAAGCTAAAATCTAGTTTAATCTTCACTTAATTAAGGGCTAGTTCAAGTGAAAATTAATATTATGTCATAATTTATTCATCATATATTTTACAGTTGAATTTGTGCTGGTCAGATGAAGTCACATTACATAATAAATATTAATAAATAATCAAAAGTGAAACTGAACTACAAAAAAAAAAAAAAAAAAAAAAAAAAAATCTGCAATCTTCCACTCATAAAATAAAAGAATGCTTCTACATGACATAACAAGAATACAGAAGGAGCTGTGCATCTCTTCACAAGATCTTGCCCAGCATACTGTGTGTATCTGTACAGTAGTAATTACCCCGCTTTCATTGTTTTTTTACAAAGCACCCCAGAGATTATTACATAAAGGTTTTCTGTAGCTGCAGAAGCTCTGTACGCTTCTCCAGGGCTTAGGCCTATACTATAAAAACACAACGAGTTGACAAGCCAATCAGTGACACATCAGCAATAGTGTGAAAGATAAAGAGAAAACTTAACCTAGTTAGGGCAGTGGGGATGATTCTTGCGTATCAGAGCTTCGTGTGGGAGGCCATGTGAGTAATTTGTCAGAGCTGCCTATTATCAGCTCCCCCTGCCATGTTCAATCCCAGAGTATACATATATATATATATATAGAACATTATTTCTAACACTTAATGATCTCAGATCAATACTGTAGGTGGTCTTGCCTATGGCTCTCACAGACATGAAAGAAAAAGACACTGGAATGAACAGAGTGAGAATTTCAGCGAGTCCCTGTGAATGTGAGGAGGCCAGGTGCAAAATACAGGCAAAAGTCACGTGAGCCGAGGCCGAGTTTCCACAACGCTGCACACAATAGATATATTTTTTTGTGCAGTGGAAATGGATGGAGTAAATAAAACCTATTTACTTTTGGTCACATCTGAATTGAAACGAGCTTGAAAAGACATGAAGTGATTTATGTGGAAATGGATGGAGTAAATAAAACCTATTTACTTTTGGTCACATCTGAATTGAACCACGCATCAAAAGAATGAGAAGAAATAAGGGCGATGATGTCATTAAAAAAATGTCAAGTTATAGTGCTGCAGAGATATCAAACATTAATTAGCATTAGCATACTAGCCACGGCCCGACAGGTGTCGTAATACCAGTCTCGGCCATGGGAGGCGGTATGCGGGCAACATAACCACACCAGCCAACCTGCAATACACGAATAAATCGCACAGCTTGTGGGCGTACTTGAACCTGATGTCAATAGTGTGGAAAGTACAGCCCACTACTTCATTTCAGTTCAGGGGAAGAGAGCGGAAGGATGGCTGAAGCCCTTGGCAAGAGACACCTACCACCACCACCCGCTACAGGGGAAATAACCGCGCTCGGAATCACAAATCAAATCCGATAAGAAAAGGAGCCAAAACAGAGTAAAACATCGGCACTGCTTCCATCGCGGAGACAACTGATGGACTTGAAAGAAATGAGGTTCGACTCCGGAACTTGCAACATTTCTTTTGGATTGGTAAGTAAGATGCTGTTAGTATTTCGCTAGAAGTTTGTTTTATATGTTTTCGTATTTTTTTTGGGAAGTTATAACATAGAAATGTATCAAAAGGCTGTTCGATAAACGTGCTAATGTTAGCGATGGCTAACCGTAGCTGCGTTTGATAGTAAGCTAGCTATAACTTACCCAACAGATCCGATCCGGTTTTCACTGTTATCTACCAAAGCCCGTCTCTACCAAGCTGATGCTAAAATGTAACATTACCTAAGAAGCTGAAATGTCTTCGATGATAATGAACCCGAGAGAGAGAGAGAGAGAGAGAGAGAGAGAGAGAGAGAGAGAGAGAGAGAGAGAGAGCGCCCCGGCCGCGCGCGCACTCACTCACTCTATTCAGAGCGGTCAAGTTTTTTGGAAAGAGTGTGAAAAAGAGTCAATTGTGCGTGTGTTCAAGGTGAATGCTTGAGAGTTGGCAGCTCTGGTTACGTTGGTTGGCGCTAGCTTGGTCAAACAATCAGCTGTCTGATGTGACCAATGATGTATTGACAGAATGCTGTTGTGTATATACAACTCAAAATGTAATATGAACAAAAACGAATATGAAAATATTCACTGGTAAAGGTGAAGGGGAGTAGCTTGAAGATGTCATGTTTCAAAATCACTTGACATCACCCAACGTTCCTCTGGAGGCAAAATGTCCTTTAGGCTTCGGCTATGGCTCTAGGGTTGTTGTGAAGGTAGGGGCGGAGCATAGAGACTATGCCGTTTCTCGTTTGTTACTCTAGAGTAGACCAATTCACTTTATTGAGGCCTACTGCCCCCATCTGGTATGGAATGTGGCGTATGACTTGAGTTTTTTTGCCAGACATTACACATGGCTCCTGAATTGAAACGAGCTTGAAAAGACATGAAGTGATTTATAACTTAAGGAAGTTGTTGGTTTTTGTTGTTTGTGGGTGAGTAAATGTTTGTGGCTGTTGTTTTTGGTTTTTAATGATAATATGTTTGGGTAACACTTTAGAATACTGTTCCATCATTAATTAATAACACAGGAACAAACGACTAATGCACTATGAACATTCTAGTATCTAATATTAACTAACAAGAAATTCTGATTAGTAAATGACTACAGTAAGTAATAGTGCTCAGTTGCAACTGGTGGTTCACTGTTAGCAATTTTTTTCATATCTTTATCCATAAATCCCTATATCTAGATCCCTAAATCCTACCCCATTCCTAAACTTAACAACTACCTGACTAACTAATAATAAGCAGCAAATGAGAAGTTTATAGAGGGGAAGCTTTTAGTTAATAGTGAGTATGTGTTCCCTATTCTAAAGTGTTACCAAGTTAAGTGCAGGGAGGGCTTTATTGTCCCAAAGTGACACGCATTTTATAATTTGAATAAAAATGATAATTTTCACTCAATGTGTTTTTTTTTATTGATTTTTTTTTTTGTAATGCAATGAATTAGTTGGGTGTATATATATACTATTTTATGCTAGTTGTATAGACAGCATCTAACTACTATTATTGCAAAGAAATTACATCTATTTTTAGAAATTGTATATTTTTTTATATATTTTTTTTAGAATGTGTAAATATTTTATCTTTATGTAATTATGATATTTTTAAAAAATACTGCTATTTTCACTCTATGTTTTGGATAGTAATAACTCGTGCTACTACATCCTTCTAAAGGAATTATAGTTATTTGGATGTGTATTCTACAGTGATGATCATGGTAGCCCACTAGTAATGATTCAAGTGTAACCAAATCCATTGGAAGAAACTACTATTTAGAACCTTACATAAACCTCAAAAGTTTACAGTCATTCCTAGGGGTTTATCATGTAATTCACTTTAGAATACTGATCCAAATAATTAGTTGTTTACATTTACATTTATGCATTTAGCAGACGCTTTTATACAGTGCATTCAGGCTATGGATTTTTTTTTTTTTTTTTTTTATGTTTTTTGTGTTGGATTGGAATTGAAAACCTTTTGTGCTGTTAACGCAATGCTCTACCACTGAGCCACAGGAACAAAAACAAAAACAAAAAACATTCAATTTCGGTTTGTTTTTCACCAAACCCTATATCTCCAGAATATTTGGAATAAATGGCATGTGTGGCGTGGGACTGATCGGTTTTACTTTGGCATCATTTGTTTTTAAAAAGCTTGATGCAGGTCACCCTTCACTGCCATTATATTTATATTTATATTTATATTTATATTTATATTTATATTTATATTTATATTTATATATTTATATTTATATTTAAAAACATACAATTGATGAAAATTCAATGTAACTTAAATGTCAAATGGAACATGAATTTACATTATCCTAAAAAAAAAAAAAAAGATCTTCATCTCACACTGTTTGCTTATTACATTGTATTTATTTTGTGTTGCTAGACTGCTAATCAATTTCTACGCTAAACACTTTGATGAACTTTTAATTTAGTGTCTAGTGCAAAATATGTTGTGATTAAATTGGATACATTCACTTTTTCTAAATGTGAAGAATCTATGGAATACACCAGGCTGTTTCTCCTCTGTGATTCATACTTCGTGGATCTATCTTTATCCTGGTGATTCACATTTCACACTAATTTCTCAAAACCCCTACTACTCAGAAACAACAAACTCTTCATTCATCAACCAACTGTGGATCTCCTGCTATTGCAATATGCACGTCACACCATATGTTCAGCATAGCTTCATCCGTCATCAGTGAGGGATCATTCACATGTGATGAATGTAAGGCAATAAACAGGCTGATGGAGAAGATCACTGAGCTGGAGACACGCATCCGAACGCTAGCTGCAGTTAGTGAGAATAAAAAGCAGTCAGTAATTGTCTCGAATGCGGTTATGAGTGAGAAGCCATGCACCCACTGAGAATCCTGGTAAAAGTGCTGTGGTTGTTACATTTAACAAATACGGTAGAACAACTTTTCACTCAGAAAAAATTGCTAGTAATGTTTTCAAACAACTACAAGGAAACAGGAAGTAGAACATTTAAATAAACATGAAATTCTTAAGTAATAATAAAAAAAAAACTGAAATAGTTAATGTATATAATATTTTTATGTAATAAAAAAAAAAAACTGAAATAGTTAATGTATTATACAATGCAATTTTTAATCTCACAATTCTGACTTTTTTTTTCTCATAACTTTCTTCGTGGCAGAGATAGGCTTCCATACACCATCCATCATAGCTGAATAAATATCCGTAGTCCAGAGGCGTCATGCCCAGACATGTGTACCTTCAAATTTTTGAGCAAAATGGATTCAACTTTGAAATTAAACTTTTAATATATATATATATATATATATTATATATCTATATATATATAATATCCTATAGGTATCTTTATATATATGAGGCAGCTTTATTTATCACATTACATTAGTATAAAGAAATTATATTATATATATATAATATATATATATATATAATATATATTTATATATCTATTATATATATATTTGGTCACCCATTCATATATATTTTATATGTAATCCTGCTAATATATAGTGTGATATAAAAAAAGCATGAAATGTGTTGAAAAGGTATGAAATGTCATCGTCAGAATACTCCATCTGCCATCAGACGTACAATCTGGGTTATATGAAGCGACGGGAACACTTTTTGTAAGCGAAGAAATCAAAAATAAAGATTTTATTCATTAATTAATTTTTGTGAGGATATCACTGTATGCTGTGTATGCTCTTCTGTGTCATCTGCGCCACAAGAATGCGCTGTTTCTACATGTATTTAGCTTTGATTTGACAGAAAACAGCGCATCCTTGTGTCGCAAATTACTGAATAAAGTTGTAATTTTTGTTTTCTTCGCTTACAAAAAGTGTTCCGGTTGCTTCATATAATCCAGACTGCATGTTTGATGGCAGATGGAGTATTCTGACGACGACTTTCATACATTTTATGGATCTTGACACTGTTATTTACTTGTCAGTCTATGGGACAGTCACAGGCCTCCCAGTTTTTATCCAAAATATCTTAAATTGTGTTCTGAAGACGAACGGAGCTTTTACGGGTTTGGAACGACATGGGGGTAAGTGATTAATGACAAAATTTTCATTTTGGGGTGGAGTGTCCCTTTAATGTACTAATGAAGTATATTAAGCTAATCTTAGTGTTAGAAAATGCAATTTGTGTTCAAAGTTTTTGTGTCTGGGGTGTTTTTGTGTTATTATAGGTGTGTATTTTGTGTATTTTGTTTTTTTTAAATATTATGAATGAGAATATTATGTTTTTATGAACTTGATAAGAGAAGTCAGTGAATTCATTCATGCAATTAGAAAGGTTACCTATTCAAGTTTAACTTGACTAAGCAATTGTAAGCGTGTGTAGCTTTCATGAAAGATGGTCTTTTCAGGCATGACGGTCTTGGTGGGAGCCTACACATCTCTTTTAATTAAGAAACCTAAATGTACTGCAATTCATGGCAACCAGACGCGACATGCCCTCAAAATCCACTTTCCTGCAAAGTTTAGCTCCAACCCTGATCAAACTCACCTGGCTGTTGCATCCTTTTAATCCCGAAGAGCTCGATTAG
The DNA here is from genome assembly GCF_018340385.1 of Cyprinus carpio. Classification (NCBI taxonomy): domain Eukaryota; kingdom Metazoa; phylum Chordata; class Actinopteri; order Cypriniformes; family Cyprinidae; genus Cyprinus; species Cyprinus carpio. The sequence continues at coordinate 6,237,919 of NC_056585.1, forward strand.
CTTGTTCAGGAGTGTTTGAGTATAGGGTTGGAGCTGAACTCTGTAGGTAAGTGGATGTCGAGGGCCAGAGTTCCCCACCCCTGCTGTAAAGACTGCACTATAAATGTAGCCAGCAAAGATGCAGAGAACAGCGTTTCCCACCCTTATTCCTGGAGGCACACCAACACTACACATTTTGGATGTATTCCTTATCTGACCCATCTGTTACAGGTTTTGGTGTCTCCACTAACAAGCGATGAGTTGAGTCAGATGTGTTTGATTAGGAAGAGTTTAAAAAAATATGTAGTGTTGGTATGCCTCCAGGAACAGGGTTGGGAAACACTAGCAGCAATGTGCAGTAAATTGACAAGTCATCATCGTTGATGATTATATTCAAATGAAAATATTTCTTAATGTTCATAATGTCTTCTGTAATTCTCAGGTTTCTATGGGTACTGGAACTTCTAATGGCAGCAGCAATGATCCAATGGCTTTGCCATTGGCTCTTTGTTTGGAAGGCGGGACATATTCCACCATATTACACGTTTTTATACATGGTGTTGTATAGATGTATAGGGTTTAACAAGTAATCAAAGCTATCTTTAACAGAATGCCAAAAACTACAGAAAATAGAAGCAAATAGATCACTGCAATTTGTAGAAACAATTGGACTCCAGGCACCCAAACGTGGATTTGTAATTACTGTTTTGTGACTTATATGTCAAATTGGGAGGTAAAGTCAAACCCTGCATCATATCAATTAAATATTTGCATTTTAAATTTTGTGTAACTGTAAAGTTTTTGCTCCGCGCTCCTACACAGTAGCGCAACGTGACACTTTAAAGGTTTCTACAAAATTTTGGTGTCCTCCTCAATTTAATGTCTGAAAACAAAACCCGTACAACCAGCACAAAAAGCTATTTTTTTTTCTCCTACCACAAGTGTAAAAATCCCAAGCCAAATTACCTAGCCTACTTTTTTTTTGACAAACACCAAGTTCATGTGGTAATTTTATTGCCGTCCATATTCACATCTCTGAGTTTACAATTAAAATTTCAATGTTTAAATCCTTTATGACCACTGCCGAACACCGTATGGTAACTGTTGCACTTCGCTGTAATTTGCATGCATATTTATTACTGAAATAAATAAATAAATAAACACTGAAATGCTGGTAAGTATTTAAAAGAACAATATTTCATAACTGTTCCACCACAGCGAGTGGGGCCAAAAAGAAGAAAGAGAAGAAAAGCATGTAAACATTTGTAACGGGTCATTATTATGGCAGCAACAGGAGTACAATACAACTTTAAAATATGTATTATATAGGCCTAAAATTACATGTATAAAAATACAAATTGAGCAGCTTTATGTTTACCTTATGAAAATAAAAGGTTACATTGAGTTATTTCTGCTAATCTCCACATTTTAAATGACATCCATCATTTTAAGAGGAATAATACAAGAAAGAAAACCATTTCAAGCTTAGTGCGCTTATTTTCAGATTTTTAATCAGGAGATTTAATAATCAACTAATAAATATGATATTATTAAATATGAATTTATTCTCATTATTCTAAGCATTTTATTTACAGCAGACAATCATGTGACTGGCCGGCACGTTTCCGGGAGCAACAAGTTACTCTAATAGTGAGAATTGGACCCTAAAAACAACAGTGCTGCCCCTTAGAAACTACATAAGATTTCCAGAAGACAAAATAAATACAATTTACCCTGATCATTAGAAAGACTGTAGAAAGTGTTGACCAGATTCATTATGATCACTTTCCCGTGTCACAAACAGTCCTTAAGTGTCCCTTTTATTTACACATATAAGAGGCAACTCTACAATACAGAACATACTGCAAGTTTCATACCTCAAAGCAATTCCTCAGTTTAAAATATGAGGTTTTGTATTTTGTCCTTCTGAAACGCTTATATTTGAAATGGCCCTATACATGGATGTTACAATTTTCCTATACACGGACCTTAATATGCATATGTAAATGAAGGAGCCGTGCTACTAAAAACTAATTTCTGTCATTCAGTCACCAGAGTGATATTGATGTCAAGTAAGATCATCCGACATTGTTCTGTCCCTGTATGTAGACAAACCACACCTCCAAAAACTGTAAATGTCATCCCAAAAGATAATTAGAAATGCATGGCTAGAACTATTAGAAATGCATTAGAACTATTAGAAATGGATGGCTAAAATTTATTTTTAATGATGTGTCTGAGAGATTGAACAAGAATGTTTATGTTTGTTTGTCTCATTTCACAGCATACACTTTTCTTAATTATTCTCTCGCTGACGGCTTTTCTTAATATCTTCATTATTATGAAAGCTAAGTCATTGAAAGCTATGGCAGTGCCCTTGGAGGCAATTGTTGTGGTTGAATTGGTTCATTTTAATCTGACAGCACTAGAGAAACCAGGGGTTTCCTTGGCTCTTCATTCAAAAGAAGTCTATAGTTAAATGACAATTTGCAAGTTGTTGAACCTATTGTCACACTTCTCTTGAGCAGGGAACAAGGAGACAAGGAATTCTTCAAATAACACAGACTTTATTGCTCAAAACACATAGGGAACACAGAATGACATTCAAGACCAGACGCCAAAGACAAGGAAACACAGGGCAAAATACTAGAACTAAACTAGATATGTAAAGACACATGGAAGGGGACTAATAACCTAATGATATGAACTAAACAAGGACAGGAACAGAAAATCCAAATATGGTCACAAGAGGGAGGGAAACACACGCAATACATGGAACAGAGTCTGACATAACTTTGGAGGTCCCTTCAGGACAGACACGGGACAGTGGCCTCCAGAGGGGAACTCTGGAGACTCGGGATGCCATGGTGGGTCTGGAGACTCGGGAGGCCATTAGCCCTCCCTGGGCTTAACTCTGGAACACAATAGGGCTTACGTGGTGCTGGCACTGGAGGGCGCTCTGGAGGAGTAGGCACAGCAAAGCGCTTTTGAGGAGCTGGTACTGGAGTGAGTCTTGGGGCCAGAGCCGACACAGGAGCAAGCTCTGGGGCTGGAGCCGACACTGGACCGAGCTCCAGAGGAGCTGGCACTTGAGGGAGCACTCTGGTGGAGCACTGGAGGGCGCTCTGGAAGGCGTTTTCGAGGAGTGGGCACTAGAGTGAGTTTTGGGGCTGGCAGGCTAATGGTTAGAGAGTCGGACTCGTAACCCAGAGGTTGCAGGTTCGAGTCTCGGGCCAGCAGGTATTGTAGGTGGGGGGAGTGAATGTACAGCACTCTCTTCACCCTCGATACCACGACTGAGGTGCCCTTGAGCAAGGCACCTAACCCCCAACTTCTCCCTAGGTGCCGCAGCATAAATGGCTGCCCACTGCTCTGGGTGTGTGTGTGTGTGTGTGTGTGTGTGTGTGTGTGTGTGTGTGTGTGTGTGTGTGTGTGTGTGTGTGTGGTGTGTGTGTGTGTGGGTGTAATGTGTGTGTGTTGTGTGTGTGTGTGTGTGTGTGTGTGTGTGTGTGGTGTGTTTTGGATGGGTTAATTCAGAGCATGAATTCCGAGTATGGGTCACCATACTTGGCTGTACGTCACGTCACTTTAACGGCTGGTGAACTCGACTCGGGAACTGCCGGCTGACCTGACTGACAAGTGGTCGATGTGCTTCTGAGGGGGCTGAACGATGAGGCTTGGGAGTAAGAACCATTCAAAAAGAGTACGAGATTAATCAGCTCGATCAGGGGAAAAATCAGAGACGGGAAGATCTCAGCGGATCATCTCGTCATCCAGTCCCAGCAGAAAGCACGCACCAAGAATGGCCTTGGCCCAGCTCAGCTGGTTAACTAGCTCAATGAAATCCTCCATGAACCGCTCCAACCTCTGATTGGCCTGCCACAAACCCCACAGCTTATCCTTAGCCATCATCATTTAATGGTCTGGTCTTATGTCATGCTTCTCTTGAGCAGGGAACGAGGAGATAAGGAATGCTTCAAATAACACAGACTTTATTGCACCAAACACATAGGGACCACTGAGAACACAGAATGACATTCAAGACCGGACATCAAAGACAAGGAAACACAGGGCTAAATACTAGAACTAAATGAGGAGTAAACTAGATAATTAAAGACACACGGCTGGGGACTAATAACCTGATGATATGCACTAAACAAGGACAGGAACAGGAAATCCAAATATGGTCACAAGAGGGAGGGAAAAACACACAATACACAGAACAGAGTCTGACACCTGTGAAATTTATTTTGGATGAAATTATCATCATCTATCTATTCATTGCAGTAATTGAGCTTGAAAAGGTCACAGCAATGTTCAAGTGTCCTATCTCCATCTGAGTGTTGATCATTTCATCTTAAGGTATTTTGGACTCAATAAAGAATTGCAGAAGTTTGTTAAGGGCCCAGATCTTATGCATCAATGGACAAACCTTTTTGACACCATAACAATGGGTCAATGTAGGATTTTCCTTCACTGTCTAAACATGGATGAATAAGCCTCTTTTGTTCTTGGTGGAAAAGAACCTTGATTGTTGAACTGGTCGTATCACCTGCAGAAAGAATCAGTTATCCTGACTCTAAGATATCACAGCACTGGTATCGATTTCTTGACCTTTTCCAGCAGAGAAAAACTGCTCTCAAAACACCACTTCTTGTGGCCTTATCCTCAGTTGATAGAGGTTTCTGGTCCAGTTGTTGGTCTTTGGACAATTTGCTTTGAATCTAAGCATAAATTTTTCAGGACATGCTCCCAATGTCAAAAAATTGGTTACTGTCCATTGTAACAAGGCATCAGCTAATGATGACTCGTCACTTACATGCCAATCCTGGGAAAAGCTCCATGTTATGCAAATAAAGTTTGCAATATGCTGCTAAAACTTCTGAATATAGGAATGCAACAGGCCATAAAAAAGTGTGAAATCAAAGAAGTGTTCCATTACACATAAGTGTTTTACTGTGGAACAACATACAAAGTGGTAAGATTCTGCCTTATGGTTGCACTGGAGGTTTTTCAGACATTCCCGAAATTATTGCAGAATGTCAATTTGGGCAGAAGTGTTTCACTGTCAATAATTTCAATGCTTGGCATGATAAACATTTGAGATGTTATTGTCTTCAGTCAAATTGGGATGTGCATCGGCACTTGGTGACTGGTATCCTCTGGCAGCTTACTGTCTGGATTAAAATATTGAACATGTTTGGAATGTAAATGACTTATTTTGGGGTGAACTAAATATTTTCAGACATTTTGGGCCCTATTTTATCGATCTAAGCGCATGGTCTAAAGTGCACGGAGCAGGTGCACTTAGGGCTTGTCCGAATCCACTTTTGCTAGTTTAACGACAGGAAAAATGGTTGGCGCACCAGGCGCATGGTCTAAAAGGGTTGTCTCTATTCTCTTAATGAGTAATGGGTGTGTTTTGGGCATGACGTGCAATAAACCAATCTGTGTCTGTTATGATTTTTTTCATTAAGGAGTGTTGTTCTGGGAGCATTGTGGATTTGCTATTTACATGGCGGAATTTGCAAGCAGAAAAACTGAACGTGAGGGAACGGATCTGGTCGTGCACGTAATTCTGATACATGCATTGACTATCCATTATGACATGTAGCCATTTTTATATTTATGTACACAATAATAATATTTTACATTTTAATACTTAAATTTTTCATTTTTAAAACTGTGTGTGTAATAAGCACCCACCTATAGGTGCATACTACTAACGCACTCCTTAAATAACTATATATAGTGCCAGACTTCAGATCAGGTTTTTGTTGGTCAATGGCACAATCTATTTCAGTAGTCTAAAAAAAGCAATGCACCACCAATGCACATTTTATCTTAGTCTTTTTCTTATTTTAGCACTAAGAGTAATTATTGAACAGGAAATCAGGAAGCTACATCCTCAGGAATCTCAAATACAGTGATAACAGAAGATAATGGTAGGGAAAGCCCCTTATACTGAAGTATGAAGTGTTTCTTGGAGTTCATAGTACATTAAAGAATGATCATATGACTTTTTTTTTTTTTACATATGTAGGTGTGATTAGCCTTAAAAGTGAAATCCAAATCATAAAACAAACCATAAACATCAACAAGAACTTGACAATAAACAATGACCATGCAGGCATAGAAACTTGGAAACAGCTAAATCAATTCACAACAAAACAGACAAGGCAAACATAAGGGTTTAAATGCATGACTATTGGGATTACATGACAGAGACAACCAAGTGCAAAACAGAACTGCTAAACAAGATAACCAATAAGAAGGCATAACTGATAACCACATGACCAGACATCAACCCAATTAAGACATGACACAGAAAACAAAAGGTGCGTTAGACTTAATGCAGCGCCGCGCAAACCGATCGGTGGCTGACTTGAAGCAGTCCATGCCGGATAGAAATCTTGTCCGACTTGAACCGGCACCGACGCCACGTCACTGTCACGTGTGGCATCAAAGTACTGCGATAGCGTTTCGAAAGCAGCCGGCTGACTCAGCTAGCGAAGCTTTTTCAGAGCGACTGCAGGAGTGCTTGATAACGACAAAGCTGTTTCACGATTGGCCAAATTCATCACATGACAACAATGACCTGTGTTTCTAACATCTTCAATTCCAATACTGCTCACGAATCTGTTTTTAGAACTGTAAAAGCTTTTTTTCCTGTTACGCGATGTTATATTGAGTCACATTTAATAAAAAAAAAATAAAAAAAAATAAAAAAAACACTGATAAAAGAAAATGTACCTCCACTTTATTGGTATTTAAATAGTAGATGTTTATGTCGAACTTTATTCTTGAACAGATGGAGTTGTATTAAGCAGGATATAAGGTGTTTTAGTTGCTCATGAAAACGTTTCTGAAACGTCTGTGCATTTGACAAATATTGTATGTTATTCACTCCATCTCTGATGAGAGTATGCAAACACCATGAAAGCATCACTACCGGGAGCAGAAAGTGTCCGACTTCATGTCTCCGCTTTCAATTCCGCCCCTGACCGCAAGCGGCTACTCTCGCCGATAGGTCTGCTCTGTACTGCATGAAGTCGAACACACCTAAAGGAACCCTGTGAACCACTGAAATCACATGACAAGTACAGGGAATCACATGACATGAAACCAGGAAATACATGACTGACATGTTTTAGAATAAAAGACATGACAACAGAAACATGAGAACTAAGAATATGAAACAAGAACAGAATATAAACAGACATGACAGATACTGCTTATTTCCAAACCTTTTTCATAGCAGAGCATCATTTAACCATGGTAGTGATAAACATCATGTAATAATAGCTTGCTCCTCAGCTATCAAATCTAGTTAGTTTTATTTGTATGTGTTTTTCAGAATACATATTGTTTTAAAGCAGCTTTACAAAATATCATAATCATAATGATAATGTTTATGATACCTTAAAAGTGAACTACTATGCAAAAATCACTTTTATAAGGTGTTTGAACAGTGTTGTGTGGCTGCAGTGTGTGAAAACAACCAGCTTATGATGGTAAAAATCTATGCACTCATTTTTTTTTAGAATTCCAATAAATCATAAACAGACTCTTCAAACAAGCGGTTCCAGATTTCTCCCTATAATGACATCATACTAGGGAAAGTCCCACCCATTTGTGATGCTCTCTGCCCTATTAGCATAGACCCCACCCTGAATGAGAAGCAACAGTCCACCATTACTGTTTTCTTGCTGTAGCTGCTGGAGATACGTGTGTTGGGATGCACCAATGAACATAGGAGTATCCATAGACTGCTGGGGACACTGTGGTTAAATTTTATTTTCAAAGGAAATGTCCCAAGAAAAACAAACAAACAAACAAACAAACAAGCAAAAAAACAAAACAAAACAAACAAACAAACAAACAAACAAAAAAACCCCCGGAAAAGTCCTATATGTTTACGCTAATCATTTTATGTTGGACTGCCTCACAAATGAGGGTCAGTTCAGTGATGGAGTTGTGCAAAGGTTGATTTTGAAAGAGGGATCAATACCAGTGCTTTGTGCATGAACGTCAGCTCCAGACAAAGTAAGTATCACACGTCATATTTTCTTTTCCAAAATAGATTCTTGGCTCTCTGTAAGGCTCTTGAAGCTCCGCCCTCATTTGCATTTAAAGAGAGAAACACAAAAATGGCGCGTTTCGGCTCATGCCCTTAAAGTGGCAACTTCAACAAGCTGTAAAAAATTATGTGTGGGGTATTTTGAGCTAGAACTTACCTACACACTCTGAGGACATCAGAGACTTATTTGACATCTTGTAAAAAGGGGCACGATAGGTCACCTTTAATGCCTAATAGTTCACATTAAGCAGTTTAGAGCTAGGACATTTTGCGGCAATATAAACAATTGTCACGGTTATGTTTTATTTTGACATCTGTTTATTTCTCCTTCAGTTCCTGTTCTTCCGCACTTGGGTATGTTTCCTAAAAGCATCATTAGCCAACTATGGTCACAAGTTCTGTCATTAAAAACATAGTTCAATGATTCAGAGTTTCCTGAAACCATTTCAAATGAGCATTCACAAACATCGTCGCAAACTTATGTGTTTGGAACTACAGCCTTTGATCTGTGGTTAGAAACATAGTTTACTGTTAATGAGACATATGGACTACAATAAATTATAATCTTGGGCACAGTAAGCAAGCTAACATGCAGTACAAACTTTATCTTCCCGCACCCCTGTTTAGTTCTAATTTCCTTAGTTACTAATTTAATACTTGTTTGTTTTTTATAGTTATTAATAATCTTTGTTTGTCTCTCTTACTGTGTATAAGTACTTCCCGTTTTGTTCTTTTCCCAGCCGGTTATTGTCTTTCAATATTAAGTGATTGCACTACACGTACTCCTACAATCTCTTGTGTTTTTTCTGCTCTTATTAAAAGGAACTTCTCAGCTGTTCACCTGGATACGCAATACTTCCAAGGTGCATGTTTCACATCAACTCCAGTTCTGACACTCCAGGCTCCAAACTGCCTTTTCTATTGCAAGTTCATGCCTCTTATGTGACAAACTCCTGTCAACCCAAGGTATAGCAGAACCACTGTTGCTGAATGTGTTCTGTTTGTCTCTGCACTGTGTCAGATCAAGGTCTTCAGTTTATATTCCAGCTCAGAAAAGCTTCAGATGTCAGACCTAAAAGAGAGCATGCACAGTCCAACATAAAGTCTGTTAACCGCAGAATCTGACCAATCACGAGCATTGACCTTCTATCTGTCCTGGGCAGGAAGGAAAACGATTGTGTATCATTTTTTCTCTAATCTTATCAAGTCCATGAAAGTGTCTCCTTGCTGAAATGAACTCTTTATAAAAGGCATGTCAATCCTACACTAGCTCCTGGAGGGCCACCATTTTGCAGATTTTAGCTCTATCCTTACAATAACAGACTTTTCTGGTCTGGTTATATTGTCTACTGCCTTACTGACTCCTGAACGCACTCAGGATGATGAACTTTGACAGTTTCATGTACCACTGACTACATTACTGCCATGTGGCAGTTTGTGAGGCCACGGGACTGTGTCAGAGCTTGTTGTTGTCATCATTGCAGTATCCCAGGTAACTGTCATGCATTGCATTTTTGCTCCCTTCACAGGACTTCTAGTAACACTAGCTCATGCTACTTGCAGTTGAATGAACACTCATGCATTCTGAACAGTGAATTTCTGAAACCAGTAACAGTAACAGTAACAGACTGTGCGATTTCAGCAATCTTATAAGATCTTTACACATCACACTGTGCAACACGGACCAAATAAATTTGGATAGAACATTTATGTAGACGTGTATGATGATGAAATAGAGCAAGACAAATTACACTATGGCAATTGTGTTTTTTATACTCAAAAAAAGAAGAGGAGGAGGTGACAGAGGAGGAAAATAAATTACTCACTGGAATCCCACATACTGGCATTCCTTTGAGTTGTTTTGCCTCCATGGCATTTATGTTTTAGTGCCATGTCGCCATATGCATTTTAATTGGCTTGTCAGTAGATGAAGGTCATAGCAGCAAACACACTGTGAGGTGGTTATCCTAAATTTCCGACACTGCAAGAAAATGATTGCGGGCTGTCTTTGGTTGCAAGACTGTGACAATGCCCATTTTTTGAGCCTCTCTTACGATATGATGTAGGACCACCTTTTTGAAGCCACAACAAAAGAAATTGGCATGATTGTTTCTCATTGGTCATCTTTTGTCTGGGACAGCCCAAAATCATACAATGTACACCGGGCATAAAAGTATTCATCAGTGTCTTGCTTTGAGGTTCGGGACTCTTGCTACTGTTACACTGCACAGCAACACTAAAACCTTATCCTAACTGTGATGCATAGTACAGAGGCATTTGGTCTGGGTCTGGACACTTGTGATCACTGAAGGAAAAATGACTACAAAAGTGTATTAAGACATTTTACGGGTGAACGTCAGGATTTCAAGCTTTAGAGAGGCTTGGTGATGCAACAAGAAAATGACCTAATGCACACAAGTAAATCAACCAAAGAATGACTGAAAAATGTGTTTTCCGGAGACTTGACCTTAAGCCAAGTCAGATGCTGTGGCATAACCTAAAGATAGCTGTACCATCAAGACAACCCTGACATACTGATTAACTGAAACAGATTTGGATGGGTGGTCCAATACTGATAAGCAGCTACAGAAAACATTTAGTGGAGGTTTTGCTGCTAAAGGAGTTTCTAAATATAGAATCATTTTGAAGGGTATAGTTTGTATCTCATTTAAAACTGGAAATCAAACTGTTTTTCTAATCAATATTTTAAAGATAAATTGTTGGTGATTTAAACCTTATTTAAATCTACAGCTATGGAATATTCACCTCACTACCATCAGTGCTATGTGAAAGATCACAGCCATTCCACATAAGGTAGTAATGCTTCTGCACTAACTTAGTGTGTATAGCAAATACTGCCATGTGAATGACTCATACTGCTTGGTGGACCATAAATCATTTCTGTTCATTCTTGAAGGTACACTGCACATTATAGCATTGATGGTTTGTCAGTTTAAAGCAAGTGGCATAAAATCAATTCAGCTATTCAACATGCATGAAATGTTACTCAGAAATGGTCTGTAAGAAGTGCTACATTGTGTTAGCTTGTGTGGGAGTGTTGTGATATAAAATGGAAATGTTTCCTTACAATGACCCATATGTATAAGATCAATTAAAACATGAATTCATTTATTGTGTATGGATATGTTTAAAGGGATAGTGTACCCAAAATTAAAATTTGTTTACTCATCCTCAACTCATTCCAAACCCGTATTACTTTTTTCATTTCTTTCTTTCTTTCTTTGTCTTCTTTTGTATTTTTTTGAAAGAAGGATGTCATATGTCATGAGGGTAAATAAAGTCAGAATTGTCATTTTTGGGAGAATTGTCTCTTTAAGGATTTGGGTATGATATAGTTTTCCAGACAGGAGGAAGGTTATAGTACTGTCTTTGATTCTGTTGTCTCAACTCTCCTCTCTCTGTCTCCATGAGTTGTTCATTAGTCTGTGACTGTGAAGATAATTAACGACTCTGGTCATGGAGAGTGTAAATTATGTTTATCAGCTGAGCTCCTGTTGCCCTCCACTTCTCCTCCCCTTCATTTGTACGCACCGCCTCACTAGAATTAGAGCTCTGCTGGAGCTGGATGTTTAAATCGCATAAGATGAGTTAAGTGATCATTATCTGAATTCTCAGAGGACATTATCAAGACTCCATTCAGCTATTTGCTGAAGTCATTGTCAAAATTTGCATCCATCCATCATACCTTTCTTTGGATTAATTTATTTTATCAGTAGTCTGGTTAAGTATAGATTTGAGATATTATTCTGTTTGCATGATTGCACATCCTAATATCATTCAGATTTACAGGGTCTAGCCACATATGCTTTCATTACTTTAGATAGACAATTGATACATACAATATCAACATAAACTTTGGAGATGAACACATTTTTACAAGTCCTTTTAAGCTCATTGAATAAAGGCTGATTTTATTGCACTTATAATGAATGAGATTAATTAACACACATTTACTGAACACAATTAATGCACTGACCTCTTTTGATATTATTATGGTTTTATTCTGCTTTGAGTGATTTCTAAAGACTGTTGTGACAGCACACAAAAACACAAATCAGTAAACACACATTAATGTGAAACTATTAAACCAACATGCAATTCATATAATTCATACTTCTTTAGCTTTGATGATAATTATATGCCACTATGCAGAGTGCAGGTTTCTTTGCTGTCCAACATGCAATTCATATAATTCATACTTCTTTAGCTTTGATGATAATTATATGCCACTATTAAAAAAACAAAATCTCCATCATTTACATAATAAATGAGTGTACCACTATGCGATTGGATAAACATTTATATTATTCAATTTATATTATTATTTATAGAATTCAAAACTTTCTTTATCTATCTTTATTAGCGTCTGTTCAAAAATGTATGTACTGTACACTTCATGCAGGAATAGATTATTTCTTTCTTTCGTTCGTTGGTGAAAGCCTGATTATGAATTATGGACTGGTATTTTGGACATCTGATGGTTTAAAGTTAAAAATGTCTTGATGGACTTGTTTCTTACAAACACGCCAGCTTTTATCTTCTCCAGATGTGAACTGATGGACTGGAGTGTAGTGGATTATTGTGATGTTTTTATCAGCTGTTTGGACTCTCATTCTGACGGCACCCATTCACTGCAGAGCATCCATTGATGAGACACTGATGCAATGCTGCATTTCTCCAAATCTGATGAAGAAACAAACTCATCCAAATCTGGGATAGCCTGAGGACATTTTCTGCAAATTATAATTTTTTGGGTGAACTATTCCTTTAAGGGCCCCAATGCCCCTGAAACCTTGGGGGGGAAATCAATTACACTCTTTAGGAGAACAATTATAGCCAACAGGATTGTCTGGGTTTGATTGTATAAAGACAAAAACTAATTATTCTCGCTGGCATCACTGCATTGTCACACACTAGTAAATCCGTCTTCAATATGAGAGACTACGGTCATGAAAAGCCTGTATTTAAATCAATTTTAACTGCATACACAATGTTGAGTGTACAGTCATTTATATTTTTAAAGCTTCTTTTCCATACGCTCAGCATTTCTGATGGAAATTAATATCTGCAGAAATTAGCATCAGACTGGCCAGAAAGGATGAATAGAACACATTTTATGAGCTTGGCTTAAGAACAGCTAGTTGTTAATTAAGAAATAACATGAGCGATCACCCCGCTCTCCCACCCCCATCCTCTCAACCCTGCACTGTTCTCCAGAAAAGCTTATTTCATGCTTCGCTGAATACCTCCATCTCAGTGTCACCCGTTCTCATAGACAGAGCACATTACAAGCACGTACACACGGATGCAATTGGCATTTGTGTTTATGCACTGCTTTCTCAGGAAGACTCTGACATTAAAATGGTAATTCGGAGGAATTGTAAGGACCTCGCTTTGACCTTCGCATCCCTGGAGTATTTGGGAATCTTTCTGTTGTGAACTCCTACCTGTTTCAATCCTTCAATAATGCAGGAAGGTTAAAAGTGCAATAGGAGATTGTCTTCAGAAACATTTTTTGTTATGCTGGTTGAAGGTCTCTTCACATCCCGATTGCAATCATTAAGTTGTGGTTTAAATGTATTTATTTGTGTTTATATATTCTGTGGAAGGCGTAGGACCAGGAAATGTTCATCCAAACATTATGATAGGCTTTCCTACCAGCCTGTCAACATATGTATTCGCATACCTCTGCACCCCGCTCGTGCAGACAGGATACGTCATCAGCGTGTTCATGTACACTGTGCAGACAGAGCGAGAATGAGAGGCAAACATCAAGAACCTGACCTTCCTTCCTTGGTATTGTAGTACTGTTTCTAACTGTACTATAAAGTTTTCTGACTGGTGAATGACACTTGATTTGATGTTTTTGGTTTTTATGTGTGGTGAATGACACTTGATTGATGTCTCTGGTCCATACCTGTCAACACCTCCCGCCCCCTCCTGTTTTGTTATTTCTCCCGGGAAACTCACATAATTTGTATGGCCCTACCTCATTATATGAATAACCACATCAATATATTATTCCAAGGTTGTCCAGTTGCCAGATCTTGTACGAAACGCATCGCACACAGTCATCAATTGACCGATCATACAGTTTTGAACACATTTGTGACCTCAACCTGGCAACCTACAACTCAACCTGGGTTGTTGATATCTGTGCAGGTAGAATGGGGAAATTGAATCAAGCATCACTGATAGAAATGGCATTAGAAAGCTCAGGTGGTGATACAGCAAAAAAAAAAAAAAAAACACAAAAAAAACAAAACAAAATATAGCTTCAGATTTAACAACAGCTGGACGGAGGAATTTAATTTCTTATCGCAAAGCAGCATCGACAATTCCCACAATTTTTCAAAGTGTGTTGCACTGATTTAGTATCGGACACGGTGGGATAAACGACGTTATGCAACACAATAAATCACAATCAGGCTAAAGTTAGCATTTTGGAATGGAATGTTTAATTCATAGGGCTATCAAATTAAAGAAATAATTAGACGCAAAACTCACCATGTTCTCAGTATCATGTTGTTCAAACACATATTCTGTTGTTTTTTCCAGTGAAACTCAAAAGAAGAAACACTTCATAAAGAAAATCTACACCAGGGGTATCAAACATACGGCCAGCAAAGGTGTCCAATTTGGCCCACGGGATGATTTGAACAATAATAAATAAAACATTTTTATTTATTTATTTTGAAAATTAAATAAAGTGAATTCGCTACAATATATTATTTTTAATTTAAAGGACAGTTACACTCTGTAGTTGTTGTTTTTTTTTTATCTACTATAATATTATAATCGCTGTTTTAACGATGTGAGAGCTGACATTATATAACTCACTATGTAAAAACAAAGAAAAACAAGCCTAGAGTGTGATATATGATATAAGTAATATCACATGAGCAAAAGTGTTGTTTTGCTGAATATCAGCATGATGGGATTGATTTTATACAACAGTTCAGCAAACCAGCTGTTAGCATTGAGTTACATTTTAGACACAGTGCTGTCTTATTTTGCTCTGTTTAGCTAACAAAAACAGGTTTTAACAAAGCAGGGGTAGAACATAAGTGTGTCTCCGAGCAGCACAATGCCTGCGATTTGTTGCCTCGTTGCCTTATCAGCAATGACTTTTCAGGCAGTGTTTGCACACAAAGGCACCTTATGAAACTGATTTCGGACAAGTTTCTGAGGCAGCGTAACGGTTTAATGATCTACAGCAAAATAAAGCAAGCTTTGGTGATAACTAAACAAATATTTTATTACTATAATACTGATTTCTCACTAGAAATGCACAAAAGTGCAAAAAGTAGGTCAGAAACATTCAAACTGATGACCCAACACAACTTTCAGATGCCATCTTTTTTTTTTTTTTTTTTTTTTGGCTCAACCATCATAGAATGATAAGCACTGGATTGTGGGATTATGGGATATCTGAGGTAGTGAAGGATACATCTATGCTGCCTTCTAACAATCGATCAGATGAAGGTATCTCAGGAGACAGGAAGTGACAGTCACTTGCTTCATTTCTAAATCAATCAGCTATTTTGAGCGAATGTTTTGAATGAATGAGCAGTTTTAGTTTCATATTATTTATCCACGACAAGCTTCAACCAAGGTACTATCTCACTTGGAAAAATAAGGTTTAATTATTGTTAAAAATTTTGCTTTTCTAGTTTTCTTGTAAATTATAGTGTAGTTTGTATGGTTAATATTAATGTAATTATGAGGAAACTAAGGTTCAATAAAAGGTAATTAGGACCACACAAGGTGACATTTTATCCAATTTGGCCCTACACAGAGCTTTTTCATTCAACAACAGTTCCATCATATCTCTACAGCACCAAAATGAACTGCACCTTTTATTTATTTATTTATTTATTTTTTCACGGATGGTTTTCCAGCAGGTGAGACATTCATGTGCAGACAGATAGCTGGAGAAGGGGTTTGAGGGGAGTATAGCATAGGAAACTGCTTGGAAAAAGTTATCTGCTAAAACAGAAATCCTTTTCAATGAGAGTAAAGAGCAGAAGTTTAAACTGCGGTGAAAGAGTGATAAATAAGAGGAGAGAAAATCACAGCACTGCAGGAGCTGCTGCTCAGAGCACTGCCTGTATCACCAGTCTACAGCAGGACCTGTGGCTTAAATGAGACAGCCTGACACATTTATGTGCATTTAAATCTTCATCGTCTTTTTATCTTAGCTATACCCTTAACATGTGAAATTACAAGATTATATACATTTTTACTTCTGGTGGAAATATAATACATTTTTACTTCAGTGTTTAACAAATAATAATAATTATAATAATAATAATTATTATTATTATTATTTGGAAAAAAATTATTTACTTTCTTGATCTAGAGTTAAAAGTATCCACCGAGAGGAAGTCGTTATGATTTTGTCACAAGTCTCATTTCATGCCATATATCTTTCTCTGCTCTATCATATGAAATCTGAATTCTGACATGTCATGATATTTGAGGTCATTTCACGCTGAATCCTCCCCTTACCAGTTGTTAAAAATACTTGTGTAGCTGCTGCCCTTCACACTCTGTCCCTATTTCTCATCCTAACACTCTCCAAATCACAAAATAAAATGCAACCAAACCTGCCACTGTCACTGATATACATCTACTGACAAACAGCAGCTGTACTGACATGCAACTTAAATGTGTAAAAAAATATATAATAATAATAATAATAATAAAAAAAAAAACAGATTTAGCAACTGTTCCTGTATGTATTTGAATTCACGCTCAGTGGAGCATCAAAGGTTTCTATTTACAACATGTTTTGGAGCATTGAGCAATGCAGCCAATCACTGACATATCTGCTGATTTTATGATTGGCCCTCTTTCACCATCTAAGTGGGACAGACTGATTTGATGATTTTTTGTTTGTTTCTTTCATGTCTTACCATGCATTTCCCTCTAGGTGTGATAATGATTTGACCCTTCACTACTGTTCTGTCTGGGAATATCATTATATGAATAACATCAACGCCAGTCTCTCAGTGTCTATTTGGGAGGCCACAGGAATAGACTTTAGAAAGCGGACCGTGTTTTCTTATGTCAGTCTGCTGTCAGCCAGACAGTGAGACGGGTCAGAATCACAGCAGACAGCCTGGCCTCCCCGGGCAAGAGATCGAGAGACAGAGAGAGAGGGAGGAAAAACACTTCGCTGTCTCTTCACAAGCTCAAGAGTGTGTTCTTAAATCCATTCACTCACACTTACACTTATACAGCACGCCCATTATAAGCCTGATCTAAGTCTGTATCTCAGCTTCAGAAGATTGAAAATACAGCCACAACATAAATAATGAATTCCTAATCATCTATGGGTGAAACACAGTGATTAGTCTCATCTAGCAAATCATCCACTATGACGGATACGTCTCATTAGTGGCTCGGGCTTGAGAGTGTGCTCTGTCTAAGCCGATGACACCTCAGACAATGTTTGTGAAGACAGGCATTTGAAGAAACCCGAATGAGCTAGTGCCATCCTGTGACTGTACGTCAGGGGGATTTAAACACTCAGCGGGTGTTTTCATAGTACGACATCACTGAGACCATAAAACTAACACTTCGTTTCCAAAGACATGGCATTTTTTTATGGCATTCAATCAAGAATGACAACTTATTAGCATATAGAACTTAGAAGTTCAAAAAAGTAGCAACTTATCAATTTGGGATAATTAAACATATTAGCATAGACTGAGTCAGATTTAATGTTATTGCATTAGGAAATAAAATATGAAACCAAGTGCCATTTACTTTGTTTAGCTTCAAATAATAAAATTATATATATAGGCCTATAGTTATAGTATTGTAACACGTTGTGGTTGTGAAAAGTTAATGAAACATAAGTTATTATGATTAACTACAGTACACCTGTGGTTAGTTACATGGCATCCACACACTGACTTCCTGTGATTTTGCCAAGCTGGATGTGTCAGGTTTCATTTTTACACAGTGTTTTTTCACAATACAGATAATTTCTAAGCATCTTTACAGATCGGGATACTTTATTACTTATCATGATATAAAATGATCTCAATCAGTACACGATTTTGTATTATTGACCAGCTTCTACTGGACAGTTGTTTAGTCTTTCCAATAGAAAATTGCCTAAATTCCTTAGTCTCCATTGAACAAGCCAGATATGAATGTGTTGTTCACCTAGCAATTGTTGTTGTTGTTATTATTATTATTTATTTTATTGTTTTTTGCCAGCTTCTTTCTGTTGAGAAGAACCAAAAACCCTTAAGCAAGCCATTTCACTTGATGGGCATCTCAGTTACACCCCTGCACAGATATTTCCTAAGTAGGTGAAGTTCTTTGAGTCTTGAAAGGCAAAAGAGCAAAATATGTGGGAAGTCGTGGGCTACTGGTTAGAGAGTTTGACTCCTAACCCTAAGGTTGTGGGTTCGAGTCTCGGGTCGGCAATACCACGACTGAGTTGCCCTTGAGCAAGGCACCGAAACCCAACTGCTCCCCGCAGCATAAATGATACCCACTGCTCCGGGTGTGTGTGCACTTTGGATGGGTTTAATGCAGAGCACGAATTCTGAGTATGGGTCACCATACTTTGCTGTATGTCACTTCACTTCATATCCAGCAAACAGTTTGTCATGATGACATTTCAACATGTTAAATGACCCAAAAATCTTACAAATTTAGATTTCTGAAATCACATTAAAAACTATTTTTAAAGGCTGGTCTAGGTAAAAATCATGCACTTAATAAAGTGAAACAACAGCCTGAATTAAAATATAAGACTAGACTTCTATTTCTATATCTATGATATTGAGCAGTGTGATTTTTATTATCACTGTCTCTGGAGGAACACAGGGTCTCTGTTGTGCAAATACGAAACCCAGCATTTGTTTTTGAGGTAAGAACCAGTCTCTGAGAGTCGTACCATTCATCTAAAATCTCTTTGAAAAGGTATGCTAGTGGGACTGTAGTCTTCAGGGAATAGAAAGCACATGGTGGAGTTGTTTCCCACCAAACATTTTGTTCTTCAAGTTGATGATAAACAATTTGGTTGGAATTTAAAAAGGTGAATTGCATCTTAGAGACATAAACGTCCGATACCTTTTTGACAGTCATAACATAGTTTTTATGTTCCTGATTAAATAAAATAAAATTTAAATGATTAAATACAGATCATGTTATTGTATCATAAGCATAAGCATTTACTCTCTCAGGTCAACATTTTTAGCCAAATGAACTTCCAGCAGTGAAGTAATGCTCCATGACATCATAGACCAAGCCATCGATGTTCCATGTGGAGCTTTGACCTGAGCTATAAATAGCATGAGTTCATGAGTATCACTCAGTGAAGTTCAGATTGAATAGTCTTGCTTCTGTGTGGCAAAGCATGCTAAATTCATGAGCTCTAATGCACTGGTTTCGATCACACGCGTGACTCATTTTTAATGCTCTCAGAGAATGAGAACAGCAGGAGGAGGAGGATGAGGAGTGGGCAGCTCAGTGTAGTTTTAGTAGACTTAATGATTTAGCTGAAGAATTTAATTTAAGGCATGAGGGGACACTACCTAAAGGCAGCGGAAGAGGATGTTGGCAAAAGGAAGTCACTTTATATGCCATGTTTTTGTTTTAAAATGTTCTACTGGGGAATTTCTCTGCCTGTTATCAGACAGGCCTTGTCTCGTTACTCCTGATAAAACATGACAGAAATTAAACTTCCAAAACAGCTTTCAGAAAACATTCAGAGACCGGATTTCATTTCTATTAATGCTTTGTTGTGGACTAATGCTATTTTGTGGGCTAATGCTGCTGTACTGTCACAGTGTTGCAACATAATATGCTAAAATGTTTGGTTTTCAAAAACTGTTATGATGTTAGTTAATATTGTATTGTCATTTGTTCATTTTACTAATGCTGTTTTATTCATGCCATTGCTCCATTGTTTCTTAATGGCAATCCTGGCAGTGACATTAATTTCTCTGCTTAATGTAAGCAACTGGAAGTGTCAGCTAACTAACTCTGGCTCACTGGGTAATATCTACCAATCTCACTCAATACCAGCTGTCTTTTACCCCAAGGTTTATATGAAGTTTGCTTTTTTTTTTTTTTTTTTTTTGATGTGCATGCAATGCCTATGACTTACGATGTTTCTAGACGAGGTGCAGTGGATAGCTGGTATGTGTTTCAGAGTCCGAGATCCTCAATACCTCTGCACAGGTAGAGAGAGCCACTGCAAAATTAAGAAAGAAAATCAGTTTTTAAAATAATTACCTAGGCCATATATATGTAATAGTAGTGATATATTATTCCTAATTGGGTAATGCCTTAACATTACAGTGGTTCTCAACTCCAGTTTTGGTGATCCACATCTCTGCACATTTTGTATGTCTCTCTTATTTGACACTCTCAGTTCAGTCCATGAGGCTGAATCAGGTGAGGCAAACAAGGAAGACATACAAAACTTGCAGAGCGGTGGGTCCCCAGGACTGGAGTTGAGAACCACTGCTTTAAGTGATGTCATGCGAAAATGATGGATGTAAATACAGACTTAATTTAACAAGTTACATCAATCAGACCACAGAAATTGAATTTGTCCTAATCACATAAGCTTGTGTGCTGAAGAACACCCATGAGCCACTTATTGACACTGATGGAAACTGACCTTTGATGAACATTGGCATGTATATGTAAGGAATAAGGTATGAGAAGCTTTGCTGTATTGTGAATACAGTCATGGTAATACAGACATGTACAAATTTGTCCCCAAAATATGGTAAAGTAGGTACACACACACACACACACACACACACACACACACACACACACACACACACACACACACACACACACACGCACACACACACATCTGCTTATCTCTCAGCATGAGAAAACATTTCTGTCTTTTAGTTTAAACCAGAACGGTTCACAGCACAGCACGAGTCTTCATAAGTAACATCATTAAATGTATAACTCAATGAGCCACAATACCATATCTGAAACAGAAAACTTTGAAATAATATATGTACTTCAGCAACTGTGGGCTTTCACAAGCACACACACACATTTAGTAGAATAAAAATATATGTCATACATATCAATACATTTCTTTTAAATTTCTTCTTGACCAGTATCTCAAAGGGAGACCATCTAGAAAAGCTAAGGTAGCTGCTGAAAGAGGCATTACATCAAAGACTTTAAGTTAATAACAAGAAATTTTAATAATAATAATAATAATAATAATAATAATAATAATAATATATATATATATATATATATATATATATATATATATATATATATATATATATATATATATATATATATATATTACCCATTATTCATGTCTGTGCAATGTTCACATTCAGCAGTCAAGTCACTTCACAGCAGTGAATAACACATTTCCAGAGGTGGGTAGTAACAAAGTACATTTGCATTTACATGAGTAACTTTTTTTTTTTTAGAAAATTTCTACTTTTAAGAGTAGATTTAAAGGTGGGTACTTTTACTTAAACTCGAGTGCATTTCTAACAACAACAAAAAAAAAAAAACCCAACAACTGTACTTTTACTCCGAGACACTGGGAGTTACTTAATTTTAATGCAATACATGTTACGAAACATGTAGTTTATTCTAAGTGTGATGTCTGTTTTATTCTGGGGTATGAGCGATGCCACATTCATGCTGCATCCCAGTTAGCCTACTTATACTACACCCTAAAAGTATGTACTCTTTTGGTTGCAATTGTATCTTTAACAGATCGCTCTGTCACATAGTTACATGCACTGTGTCACTGTAAACTGGCCTGCTTTTACAAAATAAAAAAAAATAAAAATAGTTTCAATGATTATAACAGGAGTTTTTATTAAAGTGCATAACTCATATTAGACTTCAGTGTTCTTCAGCTTGCTTTCTTTACATAATCTACTCCCAGTTTGAATAAACATTTTTCATTTCATGCAACTGAAATTACCCATGTGAAGTCTCAATCATCTAATCTGTAAAAAGCAATTCATAAATGGCTCATGCTTTCCCCCTTTCTATTAGGCCTATTCAACATTAACGATCATAATTACATATCAAGAGCAATAATAAGCAATAATGATTTTTCATGATTCACCCTCTGAGTTCCTGATTTTTAATTTATAGGCTATTTACATTATGCTTTGTATGTGTGTGTTGCTATTTTCAGCCATCCAAAGCACAACGGCTCATGGGGTACCTCAGGGATCTGTTCTTGGACCCCTCATCTTCTTCATATATCATACAACACATCACTGGGATCTATTGTCCATCATAATAATAACACACAGCTTTATTTTTCATTTCAACCAGATGATCCCACGGTATCTGTATGGATCTCGGACTGCCTGGCGGTCATCACAGATGAAAGAACATCACCTACAGCTCAACCTAGTGAAGACAGAGCTTCTCAACTTCCCACCCACTCCAACTATACAGCACAACTTCACCATCCAGCTAGGATCATCAACAATAATCTCAACCAGACCAGCCAAAAATCTTGGGGGAATCTTTGATGACCAGCTAATCTTCAAAGACCACACTGCAAGCACGGTCATGCAGGTTTGCATTACACAGCATCAGGAAGATCAGGTCCTTTCTGCACAACTTCTCATCCAGACCCTTGTCTTTGGGCTGGACAATTGCATTACTCCTCTGGCTGGCCTTCCATCATGTTCACTTCTACACATGATCCAGACTGCAGCAGTTTTACTGATTTCCAATGAGCCCAAAAGAGCCCCATCACACCTCACATCAAGTTCAAGACATTGATGCTTTCATCGGGTTTAATCTGACTGATAGGGGTCAAACAGGTTACTATTTGCCCAATAATTTGGGTGAAAACCAATGAGGTTACTCTTGATAATAGGAAACAAAGTCTCAGCATTCAAATTCTGTTAATTTTATTAAGAATTTCAAATGATAAATACAGTTTTGGAGCTTTTTAGTGGCGTTATGGTTCAAGTGCACTCCTGCTTTTCTTCAGTTCAAGCGAAGCAGGAGCGCTTTCTAATTAGCACAAAATAAACATGAACATCCTTGGGCATGTTGAAAGATACACTACAACTTACTGAATGATTAGTGTCTCATGTAATCACTCAATGAGTGTTTCAACCGTGGAATGACAGCAGCTAGAAAACATTGTCAAATAACCTCAGAAAATCCATTCAGTGTCCATGAACTAGCAAGAAAAATGTACACTAGAGAAGAGAATTTAGCAAAAATTACATTATTTTAGAATGTACATCCAGCCGGTTGCTATCACAGAATAACCCCCTTCTTATTCTGCAATAACAACCGGCTGGGTGTACATTATCCCTTACATAACATACCTCAGAATGCTGCAACTGACCAATCAGAAGTGTGTAATAATCTCCTCATCCTTGTCTTCGTCTTCCTTATGCCCTTGCACAAATTCACTGGTTCCATCGAACATCACATTACAAATTAGCGTGCAAACACTGACTACAGTGGTTTCCATGTTTACTTCTATATGACAGCGTTCTGCACACCGTTTTTGTTTTTTGGCTCATGCTGGTCATGAATGTGACCAGTTCACACTTGAATCTGAAAAAAAAAAAAAAGACCTACCAAAAATCAATCAATCTGATCTGAGCAATAAATCAGAACTGAGCATCACCTACACCTTTAACGTACACTGCTGTTCCTTATTGGGTCATTAATGCCTGATTTCAATCTTGCCATATCACAAATTACTGACATTACCGTTCTTAGTTAATAAACATTTGGCTTGATAGCAACACACTGTCACATGTCATTCAGTTTGGACTTTGTTTTCCCCATGCACCATTCCCCTTCATTGAGTTAACTGACCCAAAAGAGTGAAAGTAAAGCAGTGTTTATTTGGCTTTTGTTTTTTATTTTATTCAGCATTTCTTTTGTTAATTTATTCGCGTTATGGACCACTTTGCCGCTGTCAAGTCACCTGTATTTGTATGGCGCTTTATACAATACTGATTGTGTCATAGCAGCTTTACAGTGTCAAACAGGAAAATAGTTTGTCTATAAAGCCAGAAGACAATAACAAAGAGTCGTTTTTCCAACTAAAGACAGCTTATTGATGATGCAGTGGTGTCATCATCCAGTTCAGCTCTTTTCCAATAGTGTCTGTGCAATCTGTCAAGCGTCACCAACTAAGCAAGCCAAAGGCGACAGTGAAGATTTAGGCTGTCCATCTGCTCTGCCTCGAGCAGGGGAACCACTTCCTCGAGGAGCATGTTGAGGAATTCCTCAGTCTCGCCAATCAGACCACCTTCCCAGACAACTACCTGTGTATGTCCCTACACGCCGGACTGAACACCGCCACACAAGCGCAGTTGTTCGGGGAGGGTCCTCAAGGGGGCTTTGCCGCTTATGTGGAGTGGGTGCTGAGCTCCTGTGGATGCCTGCACCGTCAGTCTTGCGGATGAAGACACCAGCCCCACTCCCAACCCAGTGCCCAGCCAGTCACCACCCTGCAGCAGGGAGCGCCTTCCTGAACCTACCGCGAGTGAAGAGCCATTGCAAGAAGAAGTGACTGAGCTTGCCATTGCCCTGTTGACACATCTGACCAGTTGTGTGAGCCGGCAACACCGTATCTGCTGGAAGGACCATAAGAGGGTATGGATGCGAGCCCCACCCAGCCCCCTGCCACTGAGAGTGATTGTTTACTGGTCTTGGACACTTTTTCTCAGTTTGGAGAATTAGAAGGTGTGTTCGACTTAACGTGGTGCTGCACATATCAATCTAAATCTGACTTGAAGCAGTGCATGCAGGTTAGAAATTTTGTTCGACTTGAGACAGTGCTGACACCAGTTCACTGTGACGTATAGCATCAAAGTACCATGAGAGTACTCAGTTGGCGCAGCTTTTTCAGAGCAACTGCAGGAGAGCTGATGATGACACAGCTGTTTGACGATTGGCCAAATTCACCACAAGACAATGATGACATGTGTTTCGGGTTTATTCTAACATCTTCAGTTCCAATACTGATCACAAATCTGTGTTTTTAGAACAGTAAAAGTTATTTATTTTAATTTTTTTTTTTTTTACTGTAGTCACAATGTTATCTTGTATAACATTTATCAAAAAAAAAAAAAAAAAAAAAAAAAACACTTATAAAAGCACATATACCCCACCCACTTTATTTGTATTTAAATAGTATTTGTTTATGTTGAACTTTATTCTTGAACAGATGGTGCTGCATTAAGCAGTAAATAAAAAGTGTTTCTGTTGCTCAAGAAAACATTTCTGAAAAGTTTGTGTATTTGAGAAATAATGCATTTTATTCACTTCATCTGTGATAGAGTATGCAAACACGCGAGAGCGCCACTACCGGGAGGAGAATGTGTCTAACTTGACGTCTCCACTTTCAATTCTGCTCCCGACTGCAAGCAGCTACTCTCACCAATCAGTCTACTCAGCGCTGCATGAAGTCAAACACACTTAGAGACTTTGCTTCCCCTAAGCCCGCCTGATTCTATTCATCTGTCTTATTCGCTGGTCCCGCCCAGCCTCCCTCTCCCACCTCCTCTCCAAACAGCCCTAAAATACTTTTTTATTTTAGCTTGAATTTTGTGCATTTCTTTAGTCTCCTCAGTCCTCAGCAACTCCTGCTGTACAGTCATCTCTGTCCCCCATCAGTTTATCTATTTCACCTCCTTTCAGTGGTGGGGTTCCATCTTGGGCCTGCTGGTAGTCTTTGTCTCCTGGACTTGAGGAGACTGTGGTTCCGCCTCCGGCCTCGGATGTCGCCGCTCTATGTCTCCTGGACTTGAGCAGATCCCACCATCGACTCCATCGTGGATCATTGGCCATTCATCCTTGCCGGGCTCCCTTGGTCAGTTGGCTCCACCTGGGTTGGACTTCGCCACACATCTGCTGTGGACTTGCGGGCTGTATGCTGCTCTCCAGCCCTCCACTCCTTCGGCTACGGACCACTCCGCCTCCTTCCTCAGTTGTGGCTGCCTGGATCATCGGCATCGCTCCACCTCCTCGGCTCTCTGTCTGTGCCGTGGGCTCCACCTTCATCGCCGTTGCCTCCGGTTGTCCTCATGGCTGTGTGTGTTCCCATTATGCCTTGGCTCCTCCGTCCAGCATCACTGCCATGAAGCACAGTCTTGGCTGTGGCCTGGGTCTCCACCTACTCTCTCCTGCTCAAGGCTCCTCCCTGGTCATCTGCTCCACCTGCACCTCCTTGGATTTTGTTTGTTGTCTTCCTCTTCCCGGTTGTCCGTTCTCCTCCCGAACCTCCTCCTGCATCTCTCTGCTGGCGTGCCTGCTCTCTGTCATACCTTCACCATCCCTTCGCCATATCCTCATTTTCTATGAGGTTGCACCTTCCCAGGAGGGGGGCGATATGTCACATGTCATTCAGTTTGGACTTTGTATTCCCCATGCACCGCTTCCCTTCACTGAGTTAATTGTGTCATTTTGTTCAGGTGTGTGTAGTTAATTATTCCTATTTGGTCTGTGTATTTAATTTCCTGTGTATTCAGTTTTAGTTTGTCCATTCTCGTTAATGTCTTCGTTAATGCTACCTATGTGTTGGATTAAAGACTTTCTAAATCTTCTTCATAGTCTTGCATTTATTGTTAGCAGTATAGCTGTGACACACACAATGACGTGAACGGCATAAAAAACAAAGTATTAGTGATGAAGGAGATGTGATGGAAACAAAAGCCAGACAAATAATGAGACACAAATTAGTTAAATTATATTATTGTAGTGATGTATTTTATGTTCAAGTCTATTTTTTGTATGAACACCATGCAGACATAACAAACTCTGAAATAAATAAATAAATAAATACATAACACACATAACAATGACAATAATTAAGTAACAAAAACAAAAGACAATAGAACTCATGTGTGAGGAAACATACACTGTTGTTTTGGTTTCAGGTTTCTGGTCCAGACACTGAGGGTTGTTTATACTCTCCTGTCTCATTCTCTAGGAAGGCTTTAAGTGTGACCTTAATGTGGACGTTTGATCTTTTGGCCTATGATTGCAGATGTCTGTGATGTTTATGAGACCATATTCTGCCACAACTGTAATTTTGTTTCATCTTTGTAAACCTAGTTCCCTAGTTTTTCCTATTTCTAAACCATCACCACACATGCATAAGCCAGCTGTCTCAGTAATACTTCGTTGAAATCTTATGATGAGAAAACATCACATATACGGAGAGTGCATATTTACACATCATTAAAGTATAGAATGTTGTAGAATCTTTGGAACTGCCCAATTCATTCATTAAGACATATCTTACTGAGAGAAGTGACATAAAATGCCGGGGACTCACGCTCTAATAAGAGCCGATTCTTTCACATCTTTCCTCTAATGTGACATTACAAACTTCAAAGCTGTTTTTTTCCTGCTTGAACTCAGATAGAGATGAAGTACGGCAC
Source organism: Cyprinus carpio (assembly GCF_018340385.1). Taxonomy (NCBI): domain Eukaryota; kingdom Metazoa; phylum Chordata; class Actinopteri; order Cypriniformes; family Cyprinidae; genus Cyprinus; species Cyprinus carpio. Next base: position 6,265,423 of record NC_056585.1, read on the forward strand.
TGATACCATACTAATTAATACGAGAGCATCAACAGTCCTGCTACCCGAAAAATGAAGCAGATATTTCAAGGATTTTGAGGGCCCTCTGATCACAGTGTGGTCATGTTAAGTGTTTGGATTGAGATGGGGGACTAGTAGTTTAGTGTTCCCAGGGCAACAGTGGACCCAGTGATTTTTTGGACCTTTATGTTCATGGGCAGAAAAACTGAAACCTGAACAACAGAAGGAAGAAGATAGTCATATTTACTCGCTATGAACAGTTTGATTTCTGAACCAGTGAAATGTGGCAGAAACATCTTCTCCTGTAAATGGAAAAATAGTTCTCTTTCTCTGGTTCACTCCTTAGTGCATTGCTGCAACCAGTCACAATAGGCCTCTGCTTCTTCTGCAGCCAACAAGATTGCTTGCTTAACATTTAAATAGACTGGTTCAGTGTTTGCTGTGAGCTGGTCCTGCAGTTTACTTGTCTGATATATGATTTATGCCTATCTGTGCAGCAACAGCATCATGTCCTACATGATTGCAGCAGCAGTTTATATATCGATTACAAAAAATGTATCACTTTATGAAAAAAGGTTTTGATTAGGGAATTTAAACTCTTGTTTTTGGCCTGAAAATACAGCAGACCGATGAAAACACTGACACATCATGTAATTCATAGAGAAAGCATGTCATTAAAATAACAACTACTATATATTATTGATCTGCAATTAAAAATACACAAGTCAGCTAACAAGTTTGATAAGCAGTCAACGTGCAAGATAACTGAAATCTGTTGTTACATTTGTACTTTGTCTGTGACTCGGTCTCTAGATGTATAGATGCATAATCGCATAATCACACAAACATAAAGGGGAATCAAAGCCATATTCAGGCCTTTGTTTCAGGATATGCAATTTATACAGTATTTTAAAATAGATGAAATTTTCTGAATAAGTTACATTTTTGGGATTTCATGCGACCAGAAGTGTCCTGATTGAATAACTACCCTCTTTTCTGCACAATCCTCACAAAAATGTTGCAAAAAAAAAAAAAATTAAAAACAATAATCTAAATATCCTAAGGACAGTCTGCCTTTGTTTCTGCCAAAATTTATTAAGGTCCTAACAAAACTATCCTAAAGTCACACCATGTCTCATTTTCTAAAAGTATGCTCTTATCTTTGACATCTATTGATCTCTTGAGTTGTGACTGAATTGATTAAACCAGAAGGGTGCGTGTCCCGTCAAGTCTGCAGGCATTGTCTGTTCTTTGGATGTGTCTGTTTAAAGATGCATTGGTCAGATGACGCATTGCTGATAAAGGCACTTCAGAGAAGAGCTGCCGCACACATAAAATCCGAACAAGAGTGTCTGTCAGATCTCTGCAGCACTGGCCTGTCAAACAGGATGAGACACGCTGCCTGACTGTCCAGTCAAAGCCTTTACACCAGTAATCCTGGAATATATCAATGTCTGATCCTTCTTCTAGCAAGCAGCAAGTGCAAAGAATTTTAAAATTCTTTCTTTCTTTCTTTCTTTCTTTCTTTCTTTCTTTCTTTCTTTCTTTCTTTTCTATTTTGCACAAGGAGTATAAATCACTCAGTAATTGTACCTTGTTTCTATGTGTAAATGTTATGTTCTGGGAATGTGTACTTTTCTTAAGGACTATTGAAATTGAATACTTGCACTCTTACTAAATGTACTTTTTACATTTATTAAATGTGTGCAAAGATGGATTTGAATTAAGACTAGAAATAAACATACTTTATTTTCATATTTAATTTTTATTATTTAAAAAAAAAAAAATTATCATAACCATACTTTTTTCATGTGTGTTGATAACACAATGTCGTTCAAACAAATTAACATGTTTTCTGAACAAATTCAAATGTTCTTTGAATGTTTCTGGTCAGACAAGGCCGAAAGACCAATTTAGCGAATTCCTTAAAGAATGATTTGTTTATCAGTTTTGACATTTCTGAAATGTAGTGGAAGTAAAAAAGTACAGTATTATGATTAAGTTCCCCAAAATGAAAATACTCAACACAGTAACTGACTCTGCAGCTGTTTAAGAATAATCACTCTCAGAAAGGATTTTAAAGTTTAATATATGGACAACTAATGCGTTTTTTTTAGAGCAAAGATCAGCGAGAACAGGACAGATGTGCTCTCACTCAGAATGCACACCTTTCACTGAGGAATTACAGAAAAGCAGAGAAAAGTACAATTCACAGTGATTTCTAATGAAGAGCTGAACTTCCCCTTGACCCACAGCCAGACAGACCTGAATAGCCACATCCCATTAACACATTAAAGGGGCTATATGTAAGAAGTTTCTTGTATTAATCACTTTTTTATTGCCAATGTGTGAACAGCATGTACAGAAACTATATGTGAAGGACTCGCCTCTCTTCATCCTGACACATGAAACGAATCAATGTTTATTTTTCAGTTAATGCTGAAAAAGTTCTGTTCTGTAATGTCAACGTCATGTAAAGAAAAGGGATTCTTTAAAACTATAGTCTTACATAGCCAGATCGATGTAGTCAAGAATCTAAAATATACTTTATGATCAAACTATCATAACAGTGTAATTTTAATTACGTCATCTATCACCATGATGCCAGTACAAACATATCTACATCGCCATGATCAGATGCTTTCCTAACTGCTGTTTTCTCAGCACTGTCATTTTTGTTGTGTGTTTATTTAGTTATTGAGAAGAAAGTGTGCAGCACATATTTACATATTCATAAGTAACGTCACTCTCATCAGTGTCATCAGTGTCAGGATATATCCATAAATGGTATATATATGCTAAGTTGTTTCCAACATTTTGGTTCACTGCTGTTTCAGTAAAAAAAAAAAATAATAAAAATAAAAATAATAATAATAATAATAATTTCATAATCCACTTAAGTGATTTATGAGATAAAACACCAGTCTTTTTTTTAAATTGACTTTTACTATTTTATTACTTTTAAATATTCAGTAGGATGGTGAGATATTATTTATGAATCAGATTTGCTTTGAAAGCAGATGGTTTACTGTACTATTAATGAGGCACTTGTCTTAAAGTCAACATGAAATTGCATTCACACACCATTTTTCTTGTTTAATGTGACATATTTCAGGATCAGGATCAGGCTATCATGCTAGCAACAAGAGTGCTATGGAGTCTATTCCCAGGGACACACATACTCTTTAATGTACACCTTGAATGCACTTTAAGTTACTTTGGCTAAAAACATCTGTCAAATGCATAAATATAAATGTACTAATTTAGAAAAAATCAATAAGCTGACTGATTCCACTGTGTATTGACTGGATCGTAAAAAAATGCCATTCTATATAAGAGCAAAGCCAGAGCTGAATGCATTTACAGTGAACCACTGCTGCTATCACCTACTGTAATGAAGCATCCAAGATTAATAACAAAATTCAGATATTAAATCACTGTGTCTGACAGCTGATTAACACTTTAACAATAGCCTGTGTGGTGTAGGTGACATCTGCCAAAAAAGAAAGCTGTTTCACAGGCGGAACAAATTATAACATTATCGTCACTCCCTATATGTAGAGTAGGGCACCAATTACAGTCCCAAGAGGGGCATCATATAGTTGCTGGCTCTGTGATTGTGTAAAAATATTTAGTTTAATATTTAGACATTTTCTTTGAAATAACACACACTGATGAACTGTGCACACAGCACCAGTGTTGGAAAGAGTACTGAAAAAATATTCTCAAGTAAAAATACCATTACTCCACCCTAAAAAAATAAAAAAATTGTGTGAGTTGACTAAAAAGTACTTGTTCAAAAAACTACTTGAGTAAGTGTAAAAGAGTAGCTTATTTAAAAGTACTTATGAGTAGTGAGCTGTGGATTCTACCTCCTTACAATAAACACTCTACACTGCATTTTAAACATTTAGAAAACATTGTACATACTGTAATTCAGATCTTTTGTTGTTTGACAGAACGAATGAAGAATATCTATCATCCATCAGTTTTACAATTATTTAAAATACATAAAAAAAAATAAAAAAAATAAAATAAATAAATAAATTCTGTTAAAGTTATGAAAAGAAAATGAAAGAGTTATTCTCAAGCACAATCATCACCATTTAAATGTCTGGGGAAAAAAAAAAAAAAAATCAGGTGTAAGGCCACTGATCCAGAGCATGCTATTGTTGCACATAAAATATTAATGTTTAGAACAGTGCAAAGAATACAAAAACCATTAGAAACTCATACAAGTATTCAGCATCACACACCATGAGATGAGTTAAAAAGAGTGATTAAAGAGAGCCAATTTCTCTCTGAAATGGTGCCAGTTTAAGCATTTTGTGATAAAGAAATGAGAATCATTAAACATTATAATTTATGTTTCAATTTAAACACAAATGCACATTGTTCTAGAAGGAGCACATCATCCCCTAACTTTTACACAGCTACATTTTCTCTAATTGTTATGCAGATAACTTAATCTTTAAGGAAAAAAATTCATTAAATGGAAGTATTTCCAGGGAAAATTTTTCAAAAGAAAACACACACTCTACACATGCACGTCTCTTTGCAGGGCCATGGCATTCTGGATAAATGAGCTGCTCCATCAGCAGCATCTACATCTGAATGGAATAAAAAGTGTTGAACTTAAAATATGTTTCAATGAAGCCTTCAATGAAGGCTGAGACCGATCACTCACTCTCTCCAATGACATTAATGGATAAAAATAAAAATTAAAACAAGAATGAAACGACCACAAAAGGATGGAAAATAGTGGAGTAAAACTACTCAAAGTACAGATTCTGATAAAAACTACTTAATTACAGCAAATTTTAACCTCATGTTGACTTTAACGCATGATAAATTCTACAGAGCGGCGATCTTGAAATGAATGCACTACAACTCCCAGAATAGGACGCCTAATAAACACTTGAGGTGTCAAAGTTGAAACCCGCTGAGGTTGCCCAGTGCACTTCTGTTTTGCATAATAAGCTAACCTTATTTTAATGAGCACTTTCAATGAGCTCAAGGAGTCCCGGAAAGGTTCTCTAAGGAGGTGAAGACACTGAGATTAACTGTTTCAATTCCTTTTACAACAGAGCGTAAGAGAGAAAATCAAATGCACATACTGTATCTGTTCGCTCTCTTCCACTCTGATCTCCGCCATGAACCCAGTAATGCTTAACTCCGTGTGTTCTATTCTTAGAGCCATACAACCAGCCTGTGGCTTTCAGAGCCGCTCTGTAGAAAGAGAATGAAACTTCAATGTTGAACAGAGGATGTAGAAGAAAATCAAATCTGCTCAAGTCCTTAGGCTGTTCCATTGCGTTCGGTTTGAGTTTTCTTCTGAAGGATCAGCCAAGACATAATATTTCCATTCCAAACCACCTGCTGAGAACTTCCTCGTCTTCACACAAAACTAACGTTCATCAAATTCACACAAAACTAATGCCAATCCTGAAAAATCTAATCCAAGAATGAAGCAGGAAATTCTTAAATCCTAAAACTTCAAATAGTCCCTTCAAGCCTACAACTTAGTCTAGTATAGACTTCATTTTTAAAGAGCAAGTCATATGGGTTTTCAAAAAATATATTTTGTAATGTTTGCAGTTTGTAATGTATCTATCCTTCAATGTAAACTATCTGTAAAGTTATTAATCAAAAAAGTGCATGATAAAGAAAGATATTCTCTCAAAAGAAAGAGTCGACTCTGAACCGCCTTAACGAGCCTTCATATTTTAGAATCTTCTGCCTGTTACCTATATACAGTAACACATTTTCATAATCCCTGCCTCCCCACGAAATACGAACACTCTGACTTGACCAGAAACACTTCCGCTAGGTAGTGTGTTTGCATCATGTTGAGAAGACGCCGTGTTTTCAGCCTCACTGGGCATTCTAACACAGTTCCCAAACGTGCAACTCAAATAAGTAAATAATAATAATAATGAATGCAATAAAACTGCTGTCACATCATATAAAGTACCACATACAAAGTTTAAACTTACCACTGAGAATCGTCCTCATCAAGTCGTGCTTGCGATGGAGTTTCCGTTTGAGTGACTGCATCGCTATCAACCTCGCTCTCAAATTGATAAGGTAATATTGATGCCATTTTTGTAACCTTATAGCATTTTTGTTTACAAGGAACCCCCTGAAGCAAAAAATTATTTATGGTAATGGGCATTTGTTTCCAACACGCATTGTATATGGAAAGACCAATCACAACAGACTTCGCCAGCTGACCAATCAGTGTAGAGTGGGCTTATGGAAGGGAGGGGTTTACAGACTTTAAGCTCAGAACTGCTTCAAATGTATTGTTTCGATATCATTGAAAAATTCTTCTAATATTAAATGTATATTCTGAAAAAATGACAACACAATATTAGGACACTTTAAAATACCATATGACCTGCTCTTAAAAAAATATGATGCATCACGATGCATGCGCACGCTTTCCCTGAATGTAAACAACGCTGCTGATGGAGACATTGTACCGATGTCCTTACTACATTTCTGGGTCTGGGAACGTTTCAGTTGTGTTGCTGTCCATGCAGGGTCAGTAAGCTCTCGGATTTCATCAAAAATATCTTAAAGGAGTAGTTCACTTTCAGAATGATAAATCTGTTACCATTGACTCAACCCCCTTATTCCAAACCTGTATGAGTTTCTTTCTTCTGTTGAACACAAAAGAAGATATTTTGAAAAATGTTGGGATCCAAACAGTTGATGAGCACCGTTGACTTCCACAGAAGGAAAAAAATACTATGGAAGTCAATGGTGCTCATCAACTCCTTCAATTTGTGTTCTGAAGATTAACAAAGATCTTACGGGTTTGGAACAACATGAGGGTGAGTAATTAATGACAGAATTTTAATTTTGGGGTGAACTATCCCTTTTACGACTCATGAATACCATATGTTTGAATTTACATGCAGTGTTGGGGGTAATGTATTACACAAAGTAACACAAATTACATAATCAGATTTGTTTTTTCAAGTAACTAGTAAAGTGACTTATTTCTTTTTAATTTACAAGAAAATATCAGAGTTAATTTTTCAAGTAAGTAACGCCAGTTACATTGTTTTCTGTTTATTGACTGACAGCTTTCCTGTCCCCATGTTGAGCGAAATCAGGAGTGAGTGCAGAGGCATTGTGTGTGCTGTTGGAAACACGATGTTACTGTAGATCAAGACTAAATGTGAACGTGCATTTACTCATCTAACTTGCACCAAAACAGATTCAGTACTCCTCAAAATGAATAAAATGGTGAAATGCAAACTCAGAATATGATGCAAACCTGCATTAATTAATATGTAAAAAACAAACAAACAAAAAAACAACACAAATATCCTTTGTATTTAATCCCATTGCTTTAACTAGTGTCTTTCCTGCTGATTTTCCATAATCCAATGATCCAATCCAATTAAAAAATGACTTCAGATAAACATGACATTTGTGTTTCTTTTCTTTATTGCTGATGAGTGTTGCACTATTTGTGTGTCATGCAAAAGGAATGTCAAGTCACCTTTATTTGTATAGCGCTTTATACAATATTGGTTGTGTCAAAGCAGCTTTACGGAGTCAAACATGAAAATCATTTGTCAATGATGCAAGAAGACAATAACAGTTATTGTTCAGCTAAAGTCAGTTCATTGATGATTCAGAGATGTCATCATCCAGTTCAGTTCTCTTCCAATAGTGTCTGTGCAATATAACATTACTTTCCATAAAAAACTAAGTAATGTAATTAGTTACTTTTTTTAAGGAGTAAGTCAATATTGTTGTAACACTGTGAAGCAAGGGCTGGTAGGCGGAGAAGTGGATCTAGTTGCAGGATGTTTAATGAAAATAAACCAACAAACAAATGAACAAAACACAAGGAGCAAAGAACCAGGGAGGAGCTGGCAGATCTGGTGACCAGGGTGGAGCTGGAGACCAATACAGCAGTGCAGGCAGAGCAGAAAACACAGAAAGGTTAATAACAGCCTCTGTGGTCATAACAGGACAGGCAGAAAGTTCAGGGACAACCTCCGTGCCTGTGTCAGGACAGGCTGAGAGTTCAGAGATGACCTCTGTGGTCATGACAGAGCAGGCAGAGTTCAGTGATGGCCCCCATGGGCACCATGACAGGGCAGGCAGAGCATTCAGAGACACTTGTTGCCCCCTCTGGGGATTCAGTACTGGCTGCCACTGCATCAGGAGGTTCTGTGGCAGACGCCGCCATCTCAGAGGAAGTGTGTACAGCCCAGACACACAAGATGACGACCACCATTACGGAAAATGCCATTAACAAAGGTGGTTGATGAATTGGTGGTGGAGGCCCCAAAGGAACTGCCTTGGTATCTCCAGGTGCAATGTTCATGATGGCCGGAAACACTGATGTGGGATCTATGACCGCTAAAGAGACTGACGTGGCATCCGCGAAGGCTGGAGACTTTGTTGCGGTGGCTATGTTGTGATGAGACTCTGGAGTGGTGGCCATGTCGTGGAGACACAGCTCCCCCCAAAAAATGTTTTGATGATGGTTGAGCGGTGATGGTGAAATGATGTGATTTACATTAACATTGAGTCCACTGTAATAAAAAGAGATCAAAGAACTGTCTGGAAAATGGTTGTGATAGTGCAAGTCCCAAAATTTTCTGGTATGATCCTCAAGGGAATGCTCACCCTGAATGAGACACATTCCTGCTAGATCCATATTGTAGGTCAATTGTTCTGTAACGTTGTGGAGCAAGGGATGGCAGGTGGAGAATTGGATCTAGTTGATGTTTAATGAAAACAAAGTAAAGCCTGTGAACACCACCAGTGACTTTTTCGCTGCTTGTGGCTTGTGGCTGGCAATTGAGGTTGCTACTGGGCGTTCCCACTACTGGTTGCCTAGTTACCCCGTAACCCTCCACTACAGCAGTTGAATCACGTGCTCTCCACTGACTTCACTCCCATTGGTTGTCGCTCGCGAAATTTGCTTCTTATTTGCATAAAGTTGAAGAACTTTTGTCGCTTGACTCATATCGCTTGACACGCCTACATTCCTTCGCCAATGGTCACTGTCGCTCGTGTCACCGGAAGTCGCCAGCTCTCCTTTGAAAATGAATGGGATTATGTCGCTCTGTCTCTGTGTGTTGCTGGTGGTGTGAACGGGGCTTCAGAAAGAAATAAACAAAACACAAGGAGTAAGGACTAAAAACAAGGGTCTATATTACTTGCTATCAGAGAAAGCGTAACGTCAAATTGGATTACATGTGCCTTGATGCCTTGATGAAATATCATGTTACAGCCTTGACGTCATTGAATTTCAATCAGAGTTGTGTGACACTCAGTTGCCATTTATGGATACCATAGGAATGAATGAGAAATGCCATAAGCTGAATCCCACCTTTCGCAAAAACTATAAAGCAACTTTTTTTTGTGTGTGTGTAAACTCTATAATAGTTGAAATCCAAACCATTGTTTAGTGTAAAACATGTTGAAGATTAGCCGATAGGGTGTCGATTCATTAAATGATAAGTTGTTTCCTCACAAAAGCTGTTTATTCAGCGTAGTGAAGCCTCTCCTCCATTGACATCTATTCAAACAAAACGGCCTCTGCCCTCCTTCCCTGCGTATCGCCAGATTGGCAGGGTTAGCATTAGTAGTGATGGCTGCTTTCAAAGCACTGCTTCATGAAGCTTCGAAACCTTTGCTAATTTTTTTCTAAACAGTGGTTCTGAGCGCGTATCAATAAGATTTCAGTAAATGAGATTTCAGTAATTTCACGTGATTTCAGTAAATGAGGCTTTGTTAAGTCATAACTGTTTCGAAACGTTACGAAATTTCAATAGTTAGCTTTAGAGGGGCGATCTCCGTAAACCTGTGAATCATGCAAATTCACTGAAATTGGCCTCCAGCAGCGAACCAATGAATAGACGTCTCTGATCTCAGATCAGTTTTATCAATTTGTAGACATTTTAATGAGACATTTGTGTAAATAAAAGGATGAGTAGTAGTTAATAGTCTCTTACTGGCCTGTCTAAACAAGCTCTCCATAAAACAAACAAAACAAGCCCTTGCAAATGAATAATAATTATTTTAAAGATGCATATTATACAGACACTTAAATTTTAATGGTATTTTATTGCTTTGATTGCATTTAATTTATTATACTTTCGAGAAACCATTTGCATTGGCTTTGTAAAAGTTGTTTTTTGCAGGGTTTGACATGCGTTTTTGTTGAATTTACAAAATTTTGACCAGCAGGTGTAACCAGAGTGTGGTGTTTTGAGTGCTTCGAAACTGTGAATCATTTTGCGAAGCAATTGGTTCAAGTGATTCGAAGCTCCAAAATGGTTTGTTTCTCCCATCACTAAGCATTAGCTATTATGCTTGTTTGGCTAAAGGTTGCAGGCTTGCCTTCTAGTGGCTTTGACAAAGGTACTAAACACAGGAAGTGAACACAGGGGACTATAAGGACAAGTAACACACTTCACAATAAAAGTCCAAAGACAAATACAAGGAATCTACACAAGTGAAAACTGTAATGCATTACTTTTAAAAACAACTTTCCCCAACACTGTCATGTGTGCAGTGTCGATGTCTTTAAGACCGTTCACAATTTAATTCATGTGAAAAAATAAAAGCAGCCAAAAACAAAACAAAACAAACACATAGAACAACAAAAATATACTATTGAGATGTTATTCTGTTTGACCTTAAAATCATGATTTCCTGAAGGCAAGCTTGAAGAGTGATTCGTTTCAGCACAGCAGTTTTGAGCGTCACTTTGATAATGAAACCAGGCAGCATGGTTCAAGCTCTTCAAAACAGATGGGAGAAGTTTAAGCAGGCAATCACTGAAATAATCAAGAAAACATGTTAAAATGAATGTTTAAATTAAGTAACTGTATAAAAATTATCCAAATATAAGCTGGCAACTTCATTTGTCTTTATCAAGGGACTAATTCAACAGGCCTGATAGTAGGTATGTACAGTACAGGGACATATCATTGGTGAGCCCTGAGTGCCCTTCACCAAAATATATGCAAAAGCAAATAATTTGATCTTTTGAATATGAGACTCAGTGGTTGATAGTTAAGCTTTCCGCTCTGAGGTGGAAGGCTAATCGCACTTCTCACTGAAGGGAAGCAGACATCGCAGGTCCTTCTGCAACCCAGCAGTTAATTAGCTTTTGGTTATCAGCTATCAGACTGGCTTTCCTGGATGCCAGAGGTGTAAATCAGAGAGATTGTGTTAAATTTACCACAGATGATTCACAGCAGAAGCACCCTGGGGAAATCTCATCTGATGGAGTAATTACCTCAATTACTGATGTCCTGTATGGTGCAGGTGTGTGAAGGACTGAGATATGACCTTCCGCTTTCCCCTTCCAGATGTTCAAAACTCATTGCAACATCAATGATTGTATCACTCAGAGGCTTTTAAGACTTCAACCCTTTTAACCAGGGGCATTTCTAGGGGCACAAAGCTGCTATATGTTGATACTCCTCTGTTGATACCGTTATGGATATATGGACATTATTAAATCCAGAAATTTATATCAGAATGGCTTTACGAATTATTCAAAATTCTTTCTTTTTACTGCATGCCATGAATAAGGCCTATTGTACATGAAGTACTATAAACTGTCTGAATAAATCAAACTGATTGACGAACAATTTCAGATCTTTTTGCAAACCAGTTTGACAGAAGTCAGTTTAATTAAAAATGCAATTCATTCTTCAATCTGGCATCATTAGTTCTGATTCTAAGCAGATGACAGAAAACACAAAATGACTGTTGAAATATTATCAAGGACAATGAGTGCTGTTTTACATGCGTGCAGTGTTATTGATGTATTTTATGTTTATGTATATTAGAATAAAACTCTAATCTTGAGCTTATGTTCACCACAGATCTCATATCAGACATTTAACTAAAGACCCGCTGACTTTGGGACGATGGAACTTGACATGCAAAAATGCCAACTCATTTCAAGGCTTTAGGACTCATTCCTGCAGCGCTCTGTTTCTTTTAAAGAAGCACTATGGAACTTTATTGCAATCTGTGGTTGATATATACATAAAATTACATGATGTTTGCAGATTATTTCTTTTACATAAATTGTTTTTATCACTGCTCTTCTGTGTCCATTGGTTCAAGTTCTTATGGTCACCATCGGATCTGTACTGCTGCACCAAGACTCACTGACAGTAAGAAGAACTTTCAACAAAACATACATCTTAAAAAAAAAAAAAGAAAGAAAGAAAAAAGTCATGTTTTTGTTTTGATAACGGGTTTCCCAGAGTTCAGCGAGGGATGCAGATAATGCAGAACTGTGATATATGACAGGGGCATGCAGTGAAGCTAATATATGTATCTGGATGTGTAGGAATGCAAAAATTATTTCTATCTATTTTTTGGACCTGGAAAATGTGACGTGCGACGTCAGGATCAAGCAGATTTCTAAGCTTGTAGCTACCTCTTTGGTGCAATGTATCGGGTTGCTATGACAACTTGTTTGGTTAGGGTTAAAGCTCAACTCAGCAGGACACTGGGCTTCCAGCACTGGAGATGAAGAGCCTGCTCTGAGATGTTTTGTTGTCCAGATTGCTTAGGGATTTTGTTTATTTATTTATTTATTTTTATGCATAATTTTATTGACAGACAGGTGGATATTGTTAAGTCAGATTACTCAGAAAGGTAATATCATACTTCTCATCTACAAGCTGAATGATTTGATGAAACAATGTCTGTAGCATAAATGCCACTGGGTGAGTTACAACCCAGAGTGTCAAAATATTATTGAGTAAATAGGCAGTGGGCGGAGTCACACAGACCAAAACAAAAACAGACATTCCGACATGGAACACACATTTCAAAGTAGAATAACTGGCTGTAGAGTCGTTTTTCAGAGAAAAAAAATTCCTACAAACATTATGATTTTTATTTTTTTTTTCTGAGTCAGTACATTCAAATAATTGCATAAATTACAGACCCTTTAATGTTAGGGGTGTTCAAATCCCTTACACTGGGCGGAAAAAATAGTGATTCTTGCATTAGCAAACTAATGGAAAAACAACGAATCAAAGGTTAAAAAAAATAAATAAATAAAAATAAGCTGCACCTTGATCTGAGAGTGAATAAAGAAGGGCATATTGTATTTCCACTTTTTTATTTTTTTAACACAAAATTTTGATTTTTTTTTTTTTTTTTTGGATTTTAGATAGATGCTTGTCATCCAGAGTGACTTTTAGGATGCAAAGTGCAGAAAGTCTCTCAGGACTTAATCTGCAGCTTATGCATTATTGTCTTGAATTGTATTATATTAATGTTAATCTTAAATATGATGATCCAATGAATACAACTTTTGTTCCATTTTTTTGACTGTTGTGTTTCATTTCTGGTGGCTGATATGGGAAAATAAATTATTTAATACTGAATTACAATTGGGGGATTTTTTTTTTTTTTTTTTAATTACTCAGCAATCAGTTTAGCTCTATCACTTAAGCAGAATCAGATAGTATTTTCACGCTAAGCTCATTATCCTCATCTCCTAGAGCAGGCTGCCTGCTATGAATGTTTGATTACCTGAGGGGTGTAAGTTATTATTGGACATCCTTAACTACTAGACTATTACAACCTCCAACATTAACACCATGGCCTATTTATTAATATATTTACTTCCAATTGTGCTCCAAAAATTCAGCATCTTGAATTTATTACAGCTCAACTGTACAGCAATTTAAGTTTAGCTTAGAAAAAAGCTGTGCTCTCAATGCATTCAGATATTTACTTTGACGTCTTTTGACTATGAAAATAGGATATATCATGATTTTTTATTAAAGCAATTGAAGTGCATTTGTAACCATTATATAACCATTATATGTAACCAAAATATCATCATGTCAAATCATACATTTATTAAAGAAATAGTTCCCCTAAACATAGGGTTTCTATAAAACTGAAAAAGAATCCTAAACCAGTGACAGAAATTAACTTCTCCATATATGAGAGATATATCCCCTTAAGTTGGAGTCCAGTGGCGTTTTTACCTTAATAGGCGCAAATTTTCTAAAATAAATAAATAAAAAAAGTCACATTTTTCATGTAATTCCTAAATGTACAAAATCCATCTTTGCACTGCAGAAGTGGCACAGAAGCTGCTTCTGAAGTGGCATTCAGACGTATTCACACATACTGTTTAATGCAGCTCATAGATGCCATGAATGCATTTACATTGCTGTTACAAATACATAAAAAGTGTTATGAGAATAAAGTTTTAAATATAAAATGAATATAGAACTATGAAATTATACTTTAAATATGAAACTAAAACTGCCAGTAGGTGGCGGCAAATCACTGTCTTAACTAAATCATTTATTTACTATTCACTATTTAAGCAAGTGACTTCAGAACCATATACTAGCATACTACTACTCTTCCTATTTCTGCCATTAAACTATATGCTAAAAATAGTAAGAGTAGTGTACTAGTATGCAGTTTTAAATTTAGCAGCTGTCTTTATGAATGGCATATTGAATCATCGACGCACCTGATTCGTTCAAAAATGCTACAGTAAACCCTTCAGGAACTAAATACAGCTGTGTTGACTGACGACAAAATAGTTGGTGAAATAGAGCAAAACAGATATTGTGTTTAAATCTGTGTTTAACTTGAACATTACATTAACATTATTATTATTATTATTATTATTATTATTATTATTATTTGTTATATACCATTATATAAAGTATAAAATAGTGACCTTAAAAGGAGGACAAATGAGCGTCAGGCTGAACCCTGAGCTAGTGGACATGGCATTTCAAAACCAGACTATCTGACCTAAAACTGGACTGATGGCCACCCTACCTAAACATAAAAATCCTGCTAACTTGTTCTCAAGTCATTCAGTACCTGTTGAAAATATTGAATGAAAGCATGCAGGGCCTGTCAATCTCCAAACAGGACTTAAAAAGCACTAAAAACTTTCAAAAAAAGTAGTCCATAAAGCTCCACCGCTGTACTTCTGGTGTCATTAAGATAGCTCATGATTTGTAGTTTGTGAAATATTTGCTGCTAAAATGGCTCTTTGTGAAGCTGTGAAGGAGCTGTTGATTTTCTGCAAAGCAGTGCAGGGGAGGAGAACTTTAACACTTGCTGAAATCTCAATACATCCATGAAGGTCAAAGCTCTCATTCAGCTCTCACACACATTATCAGAATCTCTTCTTGCATATCATTAAAAGCTGCATCAACAGGTCTAGATAAATAGTTTTTTATTTATATTTTTTTATTTATTTCAATAGCAGATTGACGTTTCATGGATTTATTCAGCTGTATTATTTTTCAAGATGAAGTGCTATTTACGACAACAATCATTTAGCTTTGTAAGCTATCAATAAACAGTAATTACTATATCTGTGACACATATTTTAGAAACTCATTGTGTTAGGGAGCCTGCGCAGGTATTGTTTTCATGCAGCTGTAGGCTGTCCATTTTATTCAAACTGACAAGTTATCTGTGATTACTGAGGTGAGGCACCATTTCTTAAAATGCTTTGACAGAAGCAGCAGCTATTCCTGACAGCAAGCCAGTCAACTGCAAAAGCCCTTTCCTCCTCAGGAAAGTATGTGAGGCTGAGATAGAGTGCAAAAGCACTCATGAATGCAGAGCTGGAGAGCCGTTTTAGCTGGAGTTGCCAGGCATGCAAAAAGCCCACTTCATGTAATGCAATGTCACTGTAACAGCACAGCACAACCCCTCCAGCCTTCAGCATAATCAATAAAATAAACACCTCCATCACCATCACACATCTGTTTTTATTTATTTATATTATTATAATTTTTTTTGTGTGAATAGCTTTTTAAAAGATATGGAAATAAATGCACTTAAACTTGCTTAGAGACTTATTTATTTATTTATTTTGACCTCATTAATGTTTACAGAGATCCTTCATTTATTAGACTTCTGCTCTTTGTGTGGGTCGTTGCAAAGGGTGAACAAGGTGGGGATTTTTTTTTTTTTTTTTTTTAAGAATGAAGTGGACCTAAGAATTGTGCACAATAAAACCAGAAATGTGTAATGAGAAAGTAAAAAATAGTTATTTTTGATTTCAAAATGAATAAAAAAATTAAATAAAATTAAATAAAAAAGCAGCACTTCTGCACTTAAATAGAACCTTCATCTGCATCCACAATTCAAATCATATTACAGGTATGTATTAATTTGTTATGTTTTTGTTTTTTTTACATAAGTAGTAAATTTTGTGTGTTTGTGTGTGTGTGTGTATACAGTACTGTATATATATATATATATAGTCTGTTAAAATGGCTGTAATTACACAAAAAATTAAGAGGCCACACAGCAATTGACCACTGTTTTTTAAGAAGTGTTTTTTCAACATTTCAACATTGCATCATTAATTACTGATGAACATGTTGATTTTTATTTGAATGATTAGGTTATTTAACCATGTATTACTATGTCTTTGGAAGGCTTTTGTCTTTCAAACATTAAAATGCACAAATTCACATATTTCTTACTTATATGTAATGCAGGAATTCCCATTATTTATTTATTGTTATCTGAACATCTTTCTTTCACCTAATATTTATTTCAAGTACCCTTGAGATTTTAAAGTAATAAGTTAATAGTTAAGTTACATGACACACAAACTAATAAAATATTTAATTTTTAAGTGTTTTATTTTTATTGTTATAATTAATTAATCGCCATTTAAAATGTTTATTATTTAATTATTTGCTTTTCATTATATTCACAAACCCCCTACAGTTCCTTCACAAACTCCAGTAGGGCTGTGAGATATTGAAGAAAAATGTGATATGTCATACATTGTTAAATAATGCGATATTAAATATGTAATATTATATTGACTTAAGTGTGTAAAATCAATTAAAATTATAGTTTAATAGTTTAATACTTAAAAATGAAAGTTATATAACCAATATATGTTTTACATTCTTTCTTGGAAAAGAAAGCATCACTACAACTTCTGAAAGTGACCATTTGTGTTTAAGCATTACATCAAAAGTAATGTCACAAATCAGATGTGTAATTGTGTAATTTTAACATCAATGTAAAAAAAAAAAAGTATATATATATATATATATATATATATATATATATATATATATATATATATATATATAGTCATTAAAAAATAAAAATAAATAAAAAAAAGAAAAGAGAAACAAAAGTACAAATATACAAAATGACTAAATTTACAAGCATTGATTAAATAAGCAGTATTATTCAGGTACATAGGTAATAATCAGGTAATAATTAAGTGTAAAATAACACTGCATAGTGTTCACTGTATGAATTAAATTTAGATTTGTTAAAGCCGTGTTTTGTTGTTTGATTAACATATTCAGACATATTCCACAGCATGTATTTATGGGCTGCTGTCCCTTTAAGACCGACTGCACAGATCCAGTATAATGATACACATCCGATTTCTTTCTCTGCTGTTTACATTCATTTAATTCACAACTGACTGAGTTTACCAGAATGATTGTCAAGGCGTGTACTATTGACACAATTCTGTGTGAGTCTGTTCAAACACAAGGAGATACGAAAGATGAATTGAAGAATGATTTTTCTTTGCATTTTATGTCAATATGGTACAAGATTAGCCTATTTAAATCAATGTGATAAACGATTTAGGTCAGAAGTTATCTAAAAGTAATCAAAAAGTAGTCTGATTATATTACCTAAAATGTATAATGTAATGGATTACGTTACTGAATACACTTTTTGTCATGTAATTTGGAATCATAATGGGCTACAATTTCGAAGTATTCTACCTAGTTCTCTCTTTCTCTCTCTCTCTCTCTCTCTCTCTCTCTCTCTCTCTCTCCCTCTGCCTGTGTTTGTGAGCAGTGCGCATGCGTCAGGTGAGTGTGGAGCGTGGAGTGTGGATGGAGAATGTTTGACCGAAGTGCAAGGTACAAGTGATTGAATTACTTTTTTTCCTACTTTTCTGTCCTTGGTAAATCTGTTAATAGTTGCGTTGTGTCTTTTTGTAAGCATGGGGAGTTTAGCGCCCTCTACTGTGTAACAATGAAAACATGGATTCTAGGAGCACAAGTATAGCTCAAATATATTTTGACTTTTTGTAAGTATAAGTCAGGTATACTTAAATGTAATTTTAAGTATATTTCTGAGGAGTACATAAAGCCCATTTCTGAGAAGTACATAAAAAGTAAGCTAAAAGCATACTTTCCTATTTTTAGTTTAAAAGAAGTATACTAATAGCACACTTGAATAAACTTCTTTTTCGTAGGGGGTGGTATTGAGATAGATGGCATTTTTATTTTAGTTCTGCCTCTTTCTACCCCTTCAAAGAAGGTGAAGTTATCTAACGTACCGCCGTTTATCAAGAATGAGACTTTAGCAGGAATGCTTTCTAGGTATGGAAAATTTATTTCTCCTTTAAAGATGATTCTGATTGGAAGTAATTCCCCTCAGTTAAAACATGTAATGTCTTTTAGGCGTTTTACATACATGGTTCTGAAGGATGAACTTGACCTGACTCTTAATTTCTGTCATGATGATGTTAATTATGTCATTTATGCCATGACAAATGTAATTAAATGTTTCGGCTGCGGGGAAAATGGTCATCTTATCCATGCATGTCCAAAGAAAAGAAAAAATAGAAATGGATTGATTGTTGTCACTGAAAATGTGCAGAATGATGATGCCGCAGCAGTTGCTGCTGAGATGCTGGGTCCAAACAAGGCACTTGTTGAAAACCCAAAAAGTTAAAGACTTCGGAAGAAACTGAAAAAGACGAAATTGCTGCAGGTGAGAATGAAGAGGTTAGAAGCTCTTCTGGAGTAGAAAAGGTAGCGGAAGAATTAGGTGACTCAGATGATAGCAATGGTGAAAAAGAGGAACTGGTAATAGAGGAAGAAAATTCTGAAGTTGAGGTCTCAGTGTTGAATAATGATGGATGTTTTTTTACTCCACAAAAAAGGAAGTTGGTAGAATGTAAAAAACAATTTAAAAGAAAAGACTGTTTTGGTTTAAGTCAGAAGTACCATCTGAAGAAAATTCTTACAAAGTTAAAGTAAGAGGGATTTAAAGAAAAGTTAAAATGGGTAGTTTGGTACATCTCCTTTCTTTTTGTCCTTTCTGTTTTTCTCCTTTATTTTCTATGTGGGAAATAAGCTGTTGCTTCTTTTAATATAAATGGAGCAAGAGACAATAAGAAAAGAGTTTTGGTTTTTGAATTGATGAAATATAAGAATATTGATGTGTTGTTTCTGCAAGAGACACATAGTGATATAAAAATACTGCAGATTGGATTAGAGAATTTAATGGTTTGGCAATTTTAAATCATTATACCTCGCTAAGTGGTGGTGTTGCCATGTTATTTTCAGGAAATTTTATTCCAAATTCTTACAATGTTGAAGAAGTTATTAAAGGAAGATTGTTGAAGATCAATTTTTTTTTTTTTTTTTTTTTTTTTCTTTTGTGTTTTTTTGTATTTGTTTGTGTTTATGCCCCAACTATTGCTTTAGATAGAATGATTTTTTAAAATACTTTGGATAAAGTTTTGAGTGATTGTAATAATGATGACTTTTTTTTAATATTAGGAGGAGACTTTAATTGCACCGAAAGTGGTATAGACAGGAATCATGTGGAACCTCATATGCAATCAAGGAAGAGGCTATTTCAACTTATAAAATCGAATAGCATTATTGATGTTTGGAGAAATTTTCATGGCACACAGAGACATTATACTTGGGCTCATGCTCATAATAATCAGTTATCTCTGGCATGGCTTGATAGATTTTATGCTTTTAAACATTATGTTTAAAGAATGCATAATAACTCCAGTATGTTTTTCTGAACACAGTTTGATCAAGTGTGTTATGACAAATAGTTATATAAAGGCCAAAAGTGCATATTGTCATTTTAATAATAGTTTGTTGTGTGATTCCTTCTTTAGAGAAGTTTTTAAAGAATTTTGGATGAATGTTAAGACTATGAAATCAACTTTTTTTGTCATTGCAAAAGTGGTGGGATTTTGTTAAGGTGCAAAATAAGCAATTAAGTCAGCAATATACTCAAAATGCCACAAAGGGAATTTAAGAGTCAGTGAGTGTATTGCAAGAGGAGTTAATGAAATTACAAGATGTTCCAATATTTACGAAAGACAGCAATATTATGGAAAATGTTAAGAAGAAAAATAATTTACTAACTGAGTTGCTGGGTTTGACTACACAAGGTACTATAATTAGATCTTGGTATCAAAGTGTCGAGTTAATGGATGCTCCTTCAAATTTTTTATTTATTTTTTAATCTGGAGAAAAAGAACGTCCAGAAAAAAACATATTCATGCTTTGCAGGTTTTATTGACTAATCCTGTATATATCCGGAAAAGAGCTGTACAGTTCTATAAGGATTTATATAAAAGTGAAATTTTAGAAGTAAATGATGATCATCTTGGTTTTTTAAAAACCTTACCACAGATAAATGAAGATGTTAATAATGAAATCAGTAAAAATTTAAGTCTAGAAGAAACTGAAGATGCATTGAAGAAGATGGAAAATGGTAAAACACCCGGAATAGATGGTATAACGGTTGCATTTTATAAAACCTTTTGGTCAGAGGTAGGCCCAGAATTAGTAGCAGTTTTCAACGAGAGTCTGAAAAATGAACTTTTGCCGCGGAGCTGCTGCAGGGCAGTTATAACGTTGTTACCAAAAAAAGGAGATCTTAATGAGATTGGCAACTGGAGGCCTGTAAGCTTGTTGCGCAACGATTAGAAATTGCTTTATAAAATCCTTGCAATTAGATTGGGTAAGGCTATGGAACATGTGGTTCATACTGATCAATTTTATTGTGTACCAGGCAGGAGAATTTCGGATAATATTTATTTTATTAGAGACATTTTAGATGGTGGTAAATTTTTTGATTTAGACTTTGGGCTAATATCGATTGACCAAGAGAAGGCTTTTGACAGAGTTAAGCATTTTTATTTATGGAATGTTATGAAAGCCTTTGGTTTAGATTCTGGTTTTATTTCAATGATAAAAACCTTATATAGCGAAGTTGAGAGTGTTTTAAAAACGAATGGTGACTTATGCTCTCCTTTTAGAGTGTACAGGGGTGTCAGACAAGGTTGTGCATTGTCAGGAATGTTATATTCCTTGGCTTTAGAACCCTTGTTAAATAAAATAAGATCTGATGTGTGTATGTGAGTACAATACCCAACTGTGGTCACAATTTTAAGTTATCAGCCTATGCTGATGATGTGATCGTTTTAATCAGTGGAACCAGTGATGTCAATGTATTGCTAAAGATTTTGGAAGCTTTTAAAGTTCTTTCTTCTGCCAAGGTGAACTGGAAAAAGAGTGAAGCCATTTTAGTTGGAAAATGGTTAAAAGGGGAACCGATGCTTCCTGGTGGTCTGAAGTGGACTAGGGATGGTTTTAAATATATAGGAGTGTTTTTAGGAAATTAAAATGAAAAAGGCATTGTTGAGAAAGTTAAAGGACGACTGGATAAGTGGAAGTTTTTACTCCCTAAAATGTCCTATAAGGATTGTGTCTTGATTGTTAATAATTTAGTAGCCTCTGCACTGTGGCACCGTTTAGCCTGTATAGACCCACCAGCTGATGTATTAGCAAAAATCCAGTCAATCTTAATTGACTTCTTCTGGGATAAGTTGCACTGGGTAAAGAAAAGTGTGTTGTACCTGTCAAAAGAAGAAGGAGGACTTGGACTAATACATTTGCTGAGCAGAACGGGTGTTTTTCGTCTTCAGTATATATGAAGACTTTTATTATTTCCTATGGAGTCAAGTTGGGTGAGTGCTGCCTGTGCAATTCTCCGGAATATTGAAGATTTAGGACTGGACAAAGTTTTGTTTTGGCTGGATCCTCGAAGACTAAAACTCTGTGATTCTCCAGTTTTTTATCGCAAGTTGTTTAAAGTCTAGTCTCTGTTCAGGATTAAGAGAGGGAACAATGTTTTTTCTCTTTTCTGGTTACTACAAGAACCTTTAGTCTGCGGCTCTAGACTGGATCTGTCACATGAAACATCATTTGCTATACCGGAAAGAACTTTGCAGCTTGCCGAGGTGACAGCAGTCGGCCAGTTGTATCAAATAGCAGGACCTGATTTTAAAAATGTGACTGCAACTGCTGAACATTTGAGACTCAGATCATGTAGAGTTGTGCAAAAGGCTCTTGATATTTGGAGCTCGGCTCTTACTGGAGAGGAAAAAGAACTGTTGGATCTGTATTCAAAGGGGCCTATTAATTTTAATTGTAAAGACCCTTTCCAGAAATTAAGTATATGTCCAAGTATGGGAGAATGTAATGGTATGCTGTTAGGCTGCAAAGATTTAATAATTGTGGGATCAGAAATTGCATCTGGCAAATGTTTATATAAAAATTGTGTAAAAGCTTTTAATAAAGCTTTTTTGAATAATAAGTCTGACACACCTTGGAGAGATGTACTTCAGCTTAATGTAGATGAAAAACCAGAATGGAGAGTTTTATATACAGTAAGTCACCTTTGGTTAAGAAAACTGGGGATTTGCAATGGAGAATACTGCATGGTGCCATTGCTGTAAATGTTTTTGTTTCTTTGTTTAATTCAGATGGTACTGATTGTTGCCCTTTTTGTTTAGAAAGAGAAACTCTTTTTCATGCATTTATGTATTGTGAAAGGTTGAAACCCCTTTTTGATATGCTGGAGATGCTTTTTAAATCTTTCAATGTAATTTTTTATATGAAATTGTTCATTTGTGGTTTTAAGTATGTTCGAAGTTGATGAATTTCTTGTTGGGGCAAGCAAAGATGGCAATTTATGTCACTAGAAAAGATCAAATTGACATGAATATTAACAAAAGTCTAGTAGCTGTTTTCTTTAAACTTGTAAAATCTAAGATTTTAATTGATTTCTATTATCATAAATGAATGCATGATCTTTTAATGTTTGAATCAATCTGGTGTTTAAATGGGGTTCTTTGTAAGGTTGTGGAAGAAGAGCTGTATTTTCCTTTCTGTTAAGGTAGTTTCTTGTATGTACATTGTATTGTAATAAAATGGAATTAAAATCTCAATCTCTATCTCTCTCTCTCTCTCTCTCTCTCTCTCTCTCTCTCTATGGCTTTCATTTTAGTTAGTTTTATTTAACTGTAATAACCCTGAATGCAGCAGAGTGTCACCTCACAGCACAATCTAATACTCATGAAACACTGATCACTGTTCATTTCAATGAGAAACAAGTGCTGTAGGACACTACATTCTCGGTTTCCCATTCAGCTTTTTCTCCTTTTAAACCGCAGCACATCTTCATCTATCACTGTGATTAAAGCTCAGGAACACTATGTGAAATGGCGTATTCTGTGACTGGAGAAGCTGTAAATTAAAGGAGGCTGTAGGTCAGCTGTATTGAGGAGGAGGGAGGTTTTTGCCTCCTCAGCATTTCTCTTTAACGTCACACTTCACATTCTGTGCCTCTCCTGCTTGAGGCTGTAAACGCTGTAAAGGTTATTGGCTGTAGTCAACACAGCCCAGTGGCTTCAAAATAAATGCCAAAATCAGCAAAAAAATCACAAATCCAATGAGAGTCTATCAACTGCACAGCTGGACCTTTGCATTTTTATGAATATTTAATACAAAAATTTGTAGTAATTAAAAAAAAAAGAGAGAGAGAGAGAAGATAGTGGAGACATGCAGGGACAATTGTCACAAACTAAATTTCTTCAGTGACAAATAAGTCATAATAATGACATTTCATTAGCACAGGAGATGCTCATTGTCAAGTAAACATACCCTTATTAGATCATTGTTTAAATGTAAAGCCACACCTTGTCAATAAACTGATATGATTTGCTCATAAACATTAAAGTTCATTGTACCATAATGAAAAGCTTAAAAGAGTTCCATGGGCCCTTCAGAAGCAGTGCTGTTATGGCTGGATAAGTCTGGAAAGGCATTTAAAGCCATTTTCACACTCTTTATTATCCACCATTCCACTGAGCATTAAATAATGTACAAATGAAAAAGGTTTCAGATCACTTGCAGCTTGCCCACACAATTCATACCAAATGCAGAGAGCAAGAGAATCTTCAGGAATTCATCAAGAAATCACAGGATAGAGGCTAAAATGTCATAGTAATCCAAATACAGCAGCAGTAAGAAGACAAATCCAGAATCAGCAGGCTGGCACAACATCCACAGAACAGACAGGGACCAAACGACAGCTAACAGGTGTTCAGAAAACAGATAAGATCAGTAAAGGTGGTATTATTATCTACAACAAACAGATGAACAAATAGAGTGTAAAGAACAACTGGGAACAGGTGAAACATAATAATTGAACATAATTCTAAGGTGAGAAGTGGAGCGGTACAGGCAGGTGTGGAACCATGACAAACACATGGAAATGGAAAACAGAGAATATGTTATTATTATGCAATGCAATTTTATTAAAATAGCTTGCCATATCAAAAGTATTTGTGCATGGTTAAGTACTTCTTTCTTTATTTTATGCACTTTTAATTTAATTTTTAATGAAAAATATTATATGAAAGAATAAAAGTCGTGACATTTGCCAAGTATGGTAACCCATACTCAGAATTGGTGCTCTGCATTTAACCCATCCAAGTGCACACACACAGCAGTGAGAAGTGAACACACCGTTCCAACTGGGGGTTCAGTGCCTTGCTCAAGGGCACTTCAGCCATGGGTATTGAGGGTGGAAGAGAGTGCTGTTCATTCACTCCCTCCCACCTACAACTCCTGCCGGCACTGAGACTCGAACCTGCGACCTTCGGATCTGTGTTATCAAAACTTCAGCCCAGAAGGAAATACAGTTACTGATCATAAGACAGTTTATAGTTCGAGACACATATTAGGAACAGACTTTCTGTCACGCTACGCTGTTAACAAATGCATAAAGATGAAGATGAAAGTCTTTAATCCAACACACAGGGTAACACTGACTCAATAAAGGAAACACAATCAGAACTGAACAGATATACATGTGATAACTAGACACACCTGTACATAAAGTGAAAGTGACGTGACATACAGCCAAGTATGGTGACCCATACTCAGAATTCGTGCTCTGCATTTAACCCATCCAAAGTGCACACACACAGCAGTGAACACACACACACCGTGAACACACACCTGGAGCAGTGGGCAGCCATTTATGCTGCGGCCCGGGGAGCAGTTGGGGGTTCAGTGCCTTGCTCAGGGGCAACTCAGTCATGGTATTGAAGGTGGAGAGAGCACTGTACATTCACTCCCCCCGCCAACAATTCCTGCTGGTACGAGACTCGAACCCACAACCTATCGGTTATGAGTCTGACTCTCTGATCATTAGGCCACGACTTCCCCAATAATGAAATGCATAACCATGACAACCAATTCAACAAAGGAAACAGTGCAAATGGAAAACAATGTCCAAACTGTGACACTTTTGCTGTAATAAAATGGTAATTTAATAAAGCAATAAGCTCCACTAAGCTGTGGTTTACAGTGATTGTAGAATAGATAAGGGACTGTTCTGAAAAATCACTGTAAACTACAGCTTCACTGAGCTTATTACTTTAACACAACAGTTACCACATACACCAGACAAAGTTTCATAAAATAAACACACCGAAACAAAAGTGTAATAAATTATTAATAACAAATGATATTTCTACCGCCAAGCAATATGTCTTCAGTAGTGTTTAGCAGAATGATTCCTTTGAATCAGCAAGACATAGGCTATTTGTTAATTCTAAGAATGGGCTTGCATTCTCATGGAGACTGGTCTTAACATGATACCTTGAAAGAACAAACTCAGATGGATGTGAGGACATGGAATGCATCTTTATGAGAATGTGCTGTGATCTTGTTGCTCTGTTCCAGCACATTATAAGTAGCGGGACAGCACCAATGCACAACTAGATAAAAAAGTTCATCAACACAAACTTTAATTTGGCTTGAGAAAGCTGGAACAGAAAATTTGAAAAAGTTAGAAAAGATTAAAAAGTTTAAGAAGTTTAAAAAGTTTTAAGTTTGATGGTTTTCAGTCTGAAATAGTTTGAAGTTTAAAGTAATTTTAAAAGCTTAAAGTTTGAATGTTTCGAGGCAATACAGTCTGTAAGAGATAGATAGATAGAAAGATAGATAGATAGATAGATAGATAGAATCAGACTATAGATAGATAGACAGATAGATAGAAATGCAGCTGCTAGCATACCCGTGTGGTTCCTAAGTTTAGATTGGAAGGTTGGTTAGGAATTGCAGGTTGTTGTATTGTGCAGTGCTATGCGGTTGCTATAGGGTACCCCCAGGGTGGTTTCTAGGGTTGCTTGCTATGTTGCTAGGGTGTTGATAGGGTACCTGGGGTAGGGTGTTGCTATGTGGTTGATAGGGTACCTGGGGTAGTTGCTAGGGTGTTGCTATGTGGTTGCTAGGGTACCCATGGTGGTTGCTAAAGTGTTGCTATGCGGTTGCTAAGGTGTTGGTATGCGGTTGCTAAGGTTCTCAGGGCTGTTGCTAGTGTGTTGCTATGCGTTGCTAGGGTACCCGGCCGGTTGCTAGGTTGGTTTGGATAGTTGCTAGAGTGTTGCTATGAAGATAGATAGATAGATAGATAGATAGATAGATAGATAGATAGATAGATAGATAGATAGATAGATAGATGTGTTTGAATGGGTTAGAAATAGTACATAAAAGGGAAGTCTGATTGAGTCTAATGGGCTTCAGTGTGTTTAGATTTGAATTTTTGAGCCAAGACTTTTCAATGTTAGTCTATGGGATTTTTATGATTTTTAATCTTCATTTTAATCTTCTCCCCGAGCCGCCCGCTCCGCTATGGCCTCCTAGTCTGCCTGCTCCGCCATGGCCTCCTGAGTTCCTTGCTCTGCCATGGCACCCTGAACTGCCTGATCCGACATGGGTCCTGGAACGAGTACTGCCCTGGAGGCCTGCCGTCCTGAGTAGGCCTGTCCTGAGGGGCCCACAGAGTGCCCTCTCCTACACCCCAGTGGATGTTGTGTGGCGCATGGTCGCGCCTTCGGGGAGGGGGGAGTAATGTCAGACTTTGTTCTATGTTTTGTGTGTTTTGTTCCCCACGTGCTCTATGTTCTGGTTTTCCCCTGTGTTCCTCTATGCCCATATTTGGTCCTTCCTGTTCCTGTTCCTGTTCCTGTCCCCAATTAGTTCTATATGTTTCACCTGTGTCATATTTATCCCCTTTCAAAAGCCTTTTCAAACCAAAAGTAAAATAATTAAATGAAAATGAAATAAACCTCAGCCATTCTGGATTGCCTGAAGAATATGAAGCAGGAGAAGAAAGTTATGTTATGTTTATTTAAAGTCATTTTGCTTATTAATATGATTGAATTGGATCATCACCTCCATGTTAGCTTCACTAACTCCCAGTTTCTCTCAACATGGGGACAGGAGAGCTGTCAGTCAATACACAAGAAATCAAAGTAACTGTTGTTACTTATTTGAAAAACAAACTCAGATATTTTCTTGTAAATTAAAAAAGTAATGCATTACTAGTTACTTGAAAAAAAGTAATTGGATTCCGTAATTTACGTTACTTGTAATGCGTCACCCCCAACACTGGTTATCTGTGCTTTGTCAATGTTAAGTTTTTTTTTTTTTTTTATTTGTCATTAAAAGTACTGCATGATTTCTCTAAGTCCTTATCACTTAAAATTGTGCTACGCAAATTTTTACTTTCAGTAGGAAGTTTGAAGCTAGAAATTTACATATTTCCATATGTTGTCTGCCTGCAACAGCTTTGGGAACCATTTATTTCTATGCATTTGATGCATCTTCAATATCAAGAACACACCCTGCTACTTTCATGTGTTCTCTGTATTTGCCTATAAGAGCGCAGGGAGACAGACTCTATTACATAATTTGAGGTGCTTCATGGGAGTGGGCATTCCTCCCAAGCTCTTTAGCGTGATTAGCTGGCTACAACTCTCTGATTAGTGGAATTTTCTGCACAGCATCATGGGTAATGTAGTTTATCTTGTGGGCTATGTATCTATGATCCCTCCTATTTTGCTAAAAATATTAACATCTTGCACATTCTGCAAGGTGAATGTAAACTTTGATAGAACTGCATTTTCCTGTTCATTATTGTGAAGCTGCTTTGGAACAATCTGTATTGTATGAAATGCTGTATAAATAGATGTGACTTTACCAGAATGAATGACCTTCATATTCATTGCTCTCCATTTCTCATCACTGATGATGAACATTTGGTAGCTGGCAATGCTTCATCACAAGCACCTGGCGCCTAGCAGACTGATGCTGTATCGAGGGACGGCAGCTCACATCAGGGGGAAGACACCAGCAGCTTGTAGGGCTGATAGGTGTTACAAGAAAGATTAAACCTGCCTCTGAAGTTTCAGCCACACAACGACAACCTCTTCATAACCAGATGCTGCCTATCTCCAGTCACGCGGGGCTTTGAAGTGAAGGGGACCATTAGAGATTCAATACAAACGAGACATCAGGAGCTCAGGAATTCTAATTCACATCAAACAGTTACGGGCCAAAGTAAAAATAGCACCTGGAGTGATGTTATAGATTGCCTTTGTTTATTTAGGAAGAGCAGATATGATTTTAGAAATGAAATGTTGTCAATGAATGACTTTGGACTTGACAGAGAAAGACATACTTAAATACTAAGCAGTTTTTATGATGTCTTCTGAAGATACGGTGATAGTTTTTGACTGAACAGAGCATCTGTGTCCAATGGGGCCACACGTCTCCCTGGCTGAGATATCATTTCATGATTAAGGTTAAAAGCATGTGCCACTCGGATAGTAACTGCAGGGCTTCTGATTAATTACACCTAAATATGTACAGCAGTGCCGTTACTACATTTCTATCTGTGCTCCCAGTGAACTCTCTCATAAATTACAATCAGTTTACAGATTTTGATGAATAGTTTGGTCCTAATTCTTCCTCTGATTCTCCAAACTGTTTTACCATTGCCTGTTGTACCATAGCAAGTTCCCTGTCGTGTTAGCCTACGTTGTAGGTTTAGCCAGGTAACAGCTCAGGGAAGTCACTTCACTGTGATACTGAAATATTTGTCCCTGGAGGATTTGCTACCAAAACTGCGCTCTTGTGTCTGTCTGCTGCGGATCTATTGCAAGTGATGCAAAATTGTGAGCTGGTCTCTGAAGGCAATATATGTGATGATAAGCAGCTATGAGAAACGTTCTGTACTGTAGTAGTGTGTAGGGGATTAAACATCATTATTAGTGGTTAGGATGGATGGGTTAGATACAGAGCTGGGTAGATTCCTTACAAATTGTAGTCTGTTATTGATTACAGATTGCATGATGAAAACTGTGGTTAGTAACAATATTGGTTACTCATTTTAGGTAATGTATTCTGAAAACTTTTTAGATTCATTTTAGTTTACTTTTTTTTTTCTTCTATCAAACTTGTTTTAATCTTACCATATATGTGCCAAATTGATACCAAAAAGAGAGTATTGTGTAGTGTAGTGACAGATTTTATGCAAATTCATGCAAATTTGAAATTAGTTTTTTTTTTTCTTTTTTTTTATACCTTTTTTGCACTTCATCAACACACAGAAAGACCCCGATGTTATAAGTGATGAGTGCAGTCACACAATAGGAGATCCTACCCTTTAGAAAATCCTGAAAATCATGCATTTGAGAAACATGTAAGCAGATGTAAATGCCAATTTCTCAGATGGTCACATGAAACAGAATCACCCAAACAGGAAACATTAGCAGCTATGAACAGGGCCAAGGCTCATTCAGAGTAATACTTTAATTCTGCTCTTGACTCTATCTGTTGGAAAAGAAATGCACCTTTAATGCAGTTGACACGAGGTGTGCCCATGCAGCACTTGGATTAATTACACAGTGAGGGACCAGTGTTGTGCTCTCATTTTGCATAAATCCCTCCATTAATTATGGCCTATACGATTCTTAGGCATTGATCATTGGAGCTACTTTGTCGACTTGCTAATGAAAGCATGGAGTGGGTGTTCTGAAATGGCTCCCTGAGCACCTCACACCACTAATTCATTCCCAACAGCAGTCCAGCATTACCAAATGTACTGCTGTCTGTATGCGCTGCAGTTAGAAGTGAAACATTGAGACGGAAGGTCTTTATAGCAGCAAGAAATCTTTGAAAATACTCTCAGCTAAGAATCTGAGGGCCGAGCTCAAAGCTCGAATGCACCTGAGAGCTGTTTGGACACCTAATTGTATCAAAATTCTTGATCCAATGTATAAATCATTCAGCACTTCTTGAATGCTGCCAGAAAGCAAATGTCAGCGGTATATGTTGATTTAGCATGTGGAATATGGCGAACACATGCTTCTGATGGCTCAGATGGTAATGTTTGCATTGTGTGATGAA
This sequence comes from Cyprinus carpio, assembly GCF_018340385.1. Lineage (NCBI taxonomy): Eukaryota > Metazoa > Chordata > Actinopteri > Cypriniformes > Cyprinidae > Cyprinus > Cyprinus carpio. The sequence continues at coordinate 6,295,809 of NC_056585.1, forward strand.
GCTAATCTTCTCAGATATTTGCACACATATCTGCTAGGCCTTGTGATGTCTCTGGTGTAATGCAGGGAGTAACTCTGTGAGCTCCAAAATCCTCAAAAGAGAGCAGTGCAAAAACCCATGATAATCTAGTAACACAGAGCTTTGAAAAGCAAAAAGCAGGGATACAGTATAGCTGTCACCTACATTGGTTTCACAACCCGACCAGGGTTCATCAAAACTCTCCACAATCAATTAATGGATTTCATGTTTGACTGAAAAAAAAAATATTCCTTGGTTTTTTAGAATTTGTACTTCATTAGAACGGTACGAAACTTTGGATAAAATTTTAGCACTTACAATGTGAACACACACACACACACACACACACACACACACACACACACACACACACACACACACACACACTATTTATGATTCGAAAAAGGTTAAATAGTCACATTTGCACTGTTCACAATCAAATATAAACACAGGGAATGAATGGGAAGATGATTTCATCTAGTAGAAACGTTTGTTACTGTGCCCAAAACAAAATCTTACTGAAAATTAATTTTATTCAGATAAATAAGTATTCTCAGCGAAAGCAATGTTTAGTGCAACATCTTACGTAAACTCAGCTGTTCATGGACAAATGAATGCATGCATGACAGTTCGATCTTTTCCCATCATGTTTAGACCTAATGTGTTCGTAACATTGCCAAAGGTATACTTTGTGTTTGGACTATGAATATAAGTTTCACAGTAGGAAGGAAGTGTGTGCCACACCGTGTTCCCCAACTCTGATGGAAACAGCCAATCACAGCTCGGAAATGGAGAATCACCAAATTGCAATCACCTCCTCATTGAAAAGTGATAAAGGTACCCTTTCAACAGACACTTCTAATTCTCTGGCCTGTGAAGGTGAGATTGTAAGAGATACATTCAGGCTCTGAGTCTCTGGCCCGTGAGGCAGAAGCATCAGCAGACCACACCAGAGTCTCCAGCTTTTGAGGCAGCAACAGATACAACCACGTTCTGAGCCTCCAGCCTGTGAGGAAAGAGATGCCCTGAGTTCAGAGTCTTAGTCCGGTAAGATGCAGCACATCCTGAGTTTCCATCCTTGAGAGACAAAGCGGATTCACCAAGTTCTGAGTCTCTTGCCCAGAGAGGCAGAAGACATACAGACATTTACAACAAGGTTAAGCTCCCGGTGAGCAAACCTCCACTTCAGGCAGGGGCATTCCTCCTCAAAATATTGGATTGTAGTACAAAAATTGTGTGAATTAATCTAAATTTAAATTCAAAGAGGCAAGATAGTATTTGCATGACTTTTTATTTTTATTCATATCCAAATCGAGGCGATGGGAACATTATGGAGCACTAAACACTCGAAGCTGGAGGGCACTTTCATGTTGCAAGTCCAAAACAAACTCATAGAAGTAATAACTTCTGACTTGCCAAGAAATCCCTAATATGGACAAAGGCATCTGGCTATTGCTGTAGCTAAGAAGCTGTAGCTGTAGCTGTAGCTAAGCTGAACAAAAAGCAGAAACGCTTTGACTAATGAAACGTTTAGACAACACACGATTGCAACAATATGTTTTTTTATGTGTGCCCCCCCCCCCATTATATGTATAATGCAGTGCTGAATGATTGATATATAATTTATCACAGTAGCCTTTAGAAATGTATAAAATATAGTTGCTGCTTTATTCTGTTATAAAAAATGGCAAAAAAAAGTGTTTGTAGTATATAAATCAATCATAAAATTGCCATTAGGAAAATATAGGAAAATAATTATTTATAATATTACAAATATTTATTATATAAATATTACAAATTATTGTTCATTGTCCAGCAGCAATTAAAATATAATAATAATAATAATAATAATAATATTTATTATTTTTATTTTTCAAGAATAATTTTAGATATATTTATAATAGCCAAGAAAAAAAAAAAAAAAACTACTTCAGGGCCTCATCTGTGTGTTTTGCAAATTTTAGGACCTTTTGGTGCTCCAGGAGATCAGCATCTCACAGCGCTTCGTGTTCATGTTCAAGGCTGTTGAAACAAAAAAACAAACAAACAAACAAACAACAACAACAAAAAAAATCTGCCATAGCAACACCCAACTGAATAACTTACATTTTATTCCTTTTTCATTCATGGTATTCATTTAGTAGTCGTTGATTACTCTTGTCTATCTTTTCTTAATAAAATGTATTTTATTACACTTGTGTCTTGTGTTGATAATAAAGTAAGAGGCTCTACAGGTTTGATATCCCACCAATCTTTCTTATCTGATGTCCTCATAACGGCACCCAAAATGACACGTGATCCAAAAAATCACAACGTCATCAGTGACTTGAGTAACCATCACTATACTATATTGCCTCCCTATAGGTGGGTGAAAGCACTACATATATTTCACATAAAATTTTAAAATAGTATTTTTGTGCATTTATCAATAAATATAAATATCTATATATATATTTTTTTTCTTTTTTTTTATAAAAATATTTTTCAATTCAATATATCTATATATAAAAAAATAATATATATATATATATATATATATATATATATATATATATATTTACAAAGAGACCAAACTTAAGTCTGTGCATTCAAGTTTTTTTTTTTTTTTTTAAGTTTAAGCTGGAAATTTAATTTTCAGGTCAAAAAGTGGTTAACAGGTAATAAATAGATCGTTACTATTCCATAAATATCATTTAGTACATACTCAGGGAAAAAAGAGGTAAGAAAACTGTCACTGTAGCAGCACTGCTTCAAAGGGTACACATTTGTACCTCATTTACTCCTAAAGTGTGCAAATAAGTACTGTACCTTAAAGGTAAATATTAGTATTTTAATGGTTTCAAAAAGGTACCACCCCAGCGACATTTTTTGTAAATTTTTTTTTTTTCTGAGAGTGTACCATAAAATCCCCTAAAAATAAAAATCTCCTTAAAATAAAATCCCCTTATTAAATAGTAGATAAAAAGATTAACATTATCAAACTGTTATATAGTAGATTAATTTTTACTGGAAAAAAAAAAAAAAAAAAAAAAAAAAAACTACAAAGCAAAACAAAAACAAAAACAATTGTCTATTTCTGACCGCCACGTGAACAGCACTAGAGGGTTACATTTTTTGTTAATAATGTATCTGTGTACACATACGCCAGTAAGGGGAATACTGGGTCATTGTGTTGCCTTTTAGCCAGCATCTCATATCATTACTTTGCTGTCAGGTTCAAGGCAGTTCAGCTTTGAAAAATGTATGTCATTCTGCTCCATTGCGTGGTGCTCCATCCAACTTTATTAAATGCAAGAATGTGTCCAGTGTGAACAGCCTCTTAATTAAACAGCCATGGCTAATACTGGCCTTTTTTATGTGAAAATTCTCAGTGTTGAGCAAAATGATTGTGATCAAAATAAAGGCTTTTTTTTTTTTTTTTTTTTTTTTTACTGGTTTATGTGTTGAGTAAGGGTTGGCATTTAGGTTTCATTACCTGTAGCGTTTCTTACCACTGCAACATCTCATTTGAATTATTACAACTTGAAAATGAGTCCCCTGAGAAAAAGATCACCAATCTATCAAAGATCTGATCTACATGGCACGGAAACGCATTTGCAGCACTTACTTATGCAGCAGTTATTCATATACCACGCACAGTCCAACACAACCAGGCTCTACATGCACAGCATCATTTTCTTTCTGGACAAACTTCTTTCTATGCAAATGAAGTGCATTATATAATGCAGCAGATTCACAAAGGTCAGTGCAATTTGACTAGCTTGTGGTTAGTGCTATACTGAAGGATTCTTCTTATGTACATTTTATAGTGACTGCAGCAGTAACTGATGCATTTTTTTTTTCCTGTGCAAACTGCGATTAACAGTTTTGTGGGCATGTTTGCAGCATTACCCGATTAGCATAAATCCTTTAGCAAATCATGAGCAAATAGGCAGCAGTATTATGGCGCAATTAATTTGAACCTTACCTATAACATACATATCAGGCATGCACAATTCAACGCACACAACACATGTTCAGTGTAGCCCATTGGGTGCAGACATTCAAAAGAAGATTCATCTCAATCACTTTTCTAAAGCTTGCATCACCCATAAATTTTCGAATAAACTCCACATTTGTGTGTCTGCCCACTACTGTCACACAGTCACTCCCAGCTGCGGCGCTGGATTTAGACTCCGAGTGCTTTGAAGGGACAAAGATGAGATGAATACAGAGCTCTACCTGAACCACTGTGCTCAGTGCTATTGTTGCAGGCACAATTAGATTAAGAGAAGCCATGGGAGGAGCAGCTGAAATCATAGGGTAATGGTTTTGTGTAGCGCCACACTCTATACGCTGTAGCTATCTATCACAGATAGCAGAGGTCTCTGGATGTACACAGGTCTGGGATGGGACCAGCCTTTCAGTCAGCGAGTCTTTGACCCATCGACCTGCAATTTATCTCCAAAAGCAAGCATGTTTAATATATGTGACAACTAATGATATTCACAGCTGAATGCCAATTAATCTCTGCCTCTAGTGAACCCCCAGGCTCAACACATGAGCCATTTCACAGATGAAAATCACTCGCAATTATTATATTCTTCTTGTGCCTTTCTTGGAGTGTTTCAACTATATTATCTGTCTCTGAATAGCTTTCTCTGAGTTTTTCTGGCAAATTGCATTGTGGTACAGAGTAAATTGTAACATTGTTTTTAAGAATATAAATTTGTGAGTCTCAGCCATATTATTCCCATATTAAACCTACAGAAAGCTTAAAAATATATGCAATTACGTAACTGATAATAATGAATGATAATGAAAATATAGCAAACACCCCCTGATATTAACTGTCCTAGGAAACCTCTTATGCGTTTAGCTTTTGTTTGTACAAGTATGTGGCTCTAATCCTCCAGAATATGGAAGCTTTGATATAAAACATGGATGGCCATCTGTATGGTTTTTCAGTCAGATCGGCCAATGAAAATAAATGAATAAATAAGCTATGTGCATATTAAGTGATGTACATTTTAGAAACAATATTGTCAATGTTGACTGTTTTTGATCCAAAAATAGTTTCAAACAAAGCCACAGCCGAAATTTCCAATCTCCAATTAACATTAGTGGTGCTTTGTTTCTAAGGGCCAGATTTACTAAACGGGGCAAATTAGTGTGAGAGCGCCATTACAAAATAAGCGCTAATAGGAGTGGGAATTTTTGATTTACTGACAGTGCGCAAATTAAAAAACACAGACGCATCCAGATTGTTTCCATAATGACCAACTCAGTCTGCCAAGAACAGCAAATTAGTGTCTGCTTTAAAACATGCTTTTTTGGAGCATTAAATAATGATGTAAATAATAGTAATTTAACGAACCAAATGTTAGTAATTCACCAAAAGACGGTTTGCGCTGGCACAAGATGTTAGTAAATCTGGCCCTAAATGATTCAGCTAAAATGAATCAGGTGAATCAGATGAATCTGAAATTGCATACTTCCTTACTATATAGGTGGAAAACAGTATGTGAAAAGAGCATTATGTCCTCCGAATTCACAGCATTCACAAAACAGTACGTAGGTGAAAAGCAGCCAGATGACTTACTACTTCTGGTGAACACTTTACTATAGCATGTGGCCACATATTTGCGAAAGGCAGTGAATTCCTGAATGAATCAGCCATTTTAAACAAATCGGTTGAATGAATGAGTCAGTGACTCACTCACTAAGCAGTTTTAATTTTCATATTTAAAGTATAATTTCATTTTATTTTTTACAACATCATATCTCTAGATTCAGTAAACTGTATTTTATATGTAAAACAAAAATGTGTAATCTCATAACTTTTTTATGCAGTTGCAGGGTAAATGCATGCATGCCACCTCTGAGCCACATTAAGTGATCTGTGTAAATAGGCTACACCTAATGCCACATGAGATGCAGCTTCTGTGCCACTTCTGCAGTGCAAAGGTTTATTTTGTACATTATTCTAATTCAATTGTATTCATTAAACTGAAGAATTTAAGCAAAAATAACATATGAATAGAAAATTTTAATTTAAGGAGGCAAACATTTTTATCAGTGGGTACAGGTTTGCTATAATTTTTCAGTTTTCATCTTACAATCCTGAAAATTGCCCTCATTTCTGATCTTGTAGAAATGGCCACCCTAATGGTATTTAACATCAGTTAACACACTAGGGACACTAACAATTTTACAACTTTTAGTTACAGGTTAATGTTAATTTCTAAATATACTATTGTTCATTCATGCTCATCCATACATCAGCTGAGGTTAATTATATGCAATGTGGTTTATTATATGTATTATAATGTTTAATGTATATCAAAATGGAATATTTATTTTTATTTATATTTATTTCTTTCTGTGTTTTATTTTATAAATGCAGCTTTGATGAGCAGAAGAGACTTATTTCAAAAACACTTAAAAATATTTATTTCAAACTCTTGACCAGTTGGGTATGTGTATATATAAAAAAAATACCATAATGTTTTAAATGTTGGATAATTTGAGCTGTCAGACAGTCTTGAACCTCTGCAGGCACCTCAGTGTCAAACAACTAACAGTTTGAGTCAACTTAAGTAGACTTTACATTGTCCCTATGAAGCCATTCTATGATGTTCATTTAATGAAGAGATTCATCTTGTTTTGATGCATGCTCATTACACCACACACATGTAATAACACTCATTGGGCAAAGCACAAAGCATTTCTAAAGCAGATTACATGGAGGACATCTTAATGACCAAATATATGTTCCCCAATGTGTTCGCAAAAAGAGAATACGTAAGCATTTATCTAAAGGAGTCTTTCTTTTTATTGCCCCCTGTGGAATATATGCCACCACAATGCTATCACCATCAATAATAGTCCAGTCAGGGTGCTTTTGGTGCCTAGCTTAGAAAAGTAGTACTAGTAGTAGTACTTAGAAAAGCTGACTATTCAACAACATGCATGGGTAACACCTTATTTTTAGGGACCAATTCTCACTATCTACTAGTTTGCTTACTAGCCATTGGTGGAAAGAGTACTGAAAAAAATATACTCAAGTAAAAGTACCTTTACATTCCAAAAAAATGTTGTGTGAGTAGAGTAAAAAGTACTTGTCCAATAAACTACTTGAGTAAGAGTAAAAGAGTATCTTATTTAAAAGTACTCATGAGTAGTGATCTGTGGATTCTACCTCCTTACAATAAACACTCTACACTGCATTTTAAACATTTAGAAAACATTGCACATACTGTAATTCACATCTTTTGTTGTTTGACAGAAAGAATGAAGAATATCTATCATCCATCAGTTTTAATTTTGACTGCCAACTCTTTAAAATGCATCAAAAAAAAAAAAAAAAATTAAGTGATGAAAAGATGAAAGAGTTATTCTCAGTGCAATCATCACCATTTAAATCAGAATGTCTGAAAAAGTTGATTTAAAATCAGGTGTAAGGCCACTGATCCAGAGTATGCTATTATTGCACATAAAATATTAATGTTTAGAACAGTGCAAAGAATACAAAAACCATTAGAAACTCATACAAGAGTTCAGCGTCACACACCATGAGATGAGTTAAAAAGAAACTGTGCCAGTTTTAGCATTTAGTGATAAAGAAATGAGAATCACTACACATGATAATTTACGTTACAATTTAAACATGAATGCACATTGTTCTAGAAGGGAGCATCATCCCCGACCTTTTACACAGCTCCCATTACTCAAATTGTTATACCGAAAATACAATGTGTAAGGAAAAGTTACAAGCAACGGAAACTTTATTATTATTATTTTTTTAAGTGCTCCTGTAGCTCAAGTGGTAGAGCATTGCGTTACAAAGCGCAAGGTTGGGGGTTCGATTCCCCGGGAACACATGATAGGTAAAAATTGATAGTCTGAATGCACTGTAAGTTGCTTTGGATAAAAGCGTCTGCTAAATGCATCAATTTAATTTAATTTAATTTAATTTTAAAGAACACACACACGCACACACACACACACACACATAAGCGCAAGACTCTTTATGGGACCACGGTGGTTTGGGTGAATAAACTGCTATATCAGCAGCATCCACAACAAAATGGATCAAAAAGTGTTGAACCTGAAATATGTTTTTGTGCAAGTGCACTTGCTAAATGAAGGCAGATTGTATAAAATGGATCAAACAAACAACAACAACAACAACAAAAAAACATTTGTTTATTAATAAGCAGCAGTTTTATTACATCACACACTGACTGATATTTCCTGTAGATAGGCTAGCCTATATACAGATCATTTAGTAAGCAAAAATCTGAAATTTACCTGAACATACAGTATTAGGGGAAGATGCTGATAATTCGACTGAATTGATGCTTGAAGAACACGCTTCCAGCAGCAATGATTATCAGCAGTTGGCAGTTAAAGTTTTATAGGCACAATTTGATTTGATGAGAGTCACAAGACTGATTACTCACTCTATCCAATCACATTAATGGATAAAAACAAAATTAAAACAACCATGTAACGACCACAAACAGAGCAAAAATAGCTTAGTAAAAGTACAGCTACTGTACATCACTTAAAATGTACTCAAGTATAAGTACACAATTGTACTCAAAAAGGTAAAATTTCTGATAAAAAACTACTTAATTACAGTAACGTGAGTATTTGTTATTTGTTTCTTAACACCCCTGTTATTAGCATGCATATTACTAGCATATTGGCTGTTTATTAGTAGTTATAAAGCACATCTTAATGTCTTATTCCACATGACCATATTTTAGATCCCTTAATCCAACCCCATACCTAAACTTAACAACTATTTACTAACCTTACTAACTATTTATAAGCATCAAATTAGGAGTTTGTTCAGAGAAAACTCTTAATTGATAGTGAATATGTGTTCTTTATTATAAACTGTTACTGAGGCATGATATAAAGTTTTATGCATATCCACATAGCAACAATGACGGGGAGTTAAAGGGATAGTTCACCTAAAAATGAAAACTCAGTCATCATTTACTTATCCTCATGTTGCTGGTACCCTTTGACTTCCATATTATTATTAATAATTTATTTATTTATTTATTTTCATACTATGGAAGTCAGTGGCTTCAGTGATTTGTTACCAACATTCTTTAAAATATCTTATTTAGCACAAAGAACAACAAAAATGATGACAGAATTTTCAATTTTGGGTGAACAGTCCCTTTAAATGTCAATGTTAATAAACTTAATAAACTTGAGTATGATCAACTTGCAAAGAGTACAATTTTAGCAAAAGATTTCCTAACATTTTTAAACACACTCTGGACTCATTAAACCCACTGACTTCTACTGAACACTTAATTAGTACTATGTTAATTAGTGGTTAATTACTCAGTAAATAATTAGCAATATAAGATGGTTGTGTTGTGACAGTTAAATCAACACTATGGGATTTCATCTTAATGAACTCAGTCCCCCATCTTATTATTCACTGCTCTGGGCAACGCAATATCCCTCGTCTCACAAGCTTAAACACTGTCTGGATACCATCATCACTACTACTCATTGGAGCAGAACCTGCAGTTTTACCAAACTTCTGATGCTTTTATCCCTCTAGTTTTTTAGTGTTACATGTCTACTCTATTGGCGGGAACACATGAACATGCTGCTCCTATAGACATAAGTTTGGACCTTAGATTTCTTCATTTCATGGGAGCGACTGGTCACTGCTTAGCTCTAATGCTGCAGCTCTCATTTCCATGGTAACAGTGACTTCTCTGATTGGTCAATCTCTCTTTGGTAGTCACTGTGAAAGGTTTATATGCTATTGTTACAAAAAAATAAAAAAAATCTATGTCTCTTTGAGAAAAAATATAAATGGGATTTTTAATTCTAGAGCTGCTGCACTCTATATAATAACCACAATTTATGCATAGTTGCATGGAATAACCCTAAAACAAATCCCAATCCTAACCCTATAGTACATGTTGTTAATTTTTTCACAGTACTTTATCCATATAATTCTCTCTACTAGTCCTTTTACAGTGATGTAATGCAACCAACTACAAAGTTTAGCGACTGGTATCTTGTGTGTGTGTGTGTGTGTGTGTGTGAGAGAGAGAGAGAGAGAGAGAGAGAGAGACAGAGAGAGAGTATGTGTGTGAGAGAGGGAGAGAGAGAGAGAGAGAGAGTGTGTCTGTGTCAGTTTTGGGCAAGTTACTCTGACAATTTAATCAAATTACTGGTTACTGATTACTCCTTTTAAAAGTAATCACATTACTGTTCTGATTACTTTATTTCGAAAGTAATTAGTTAGATATTAGTTACATTACTAGTTACGTTACTTTTTTCTTCATGAAATTTATGAAATCCCAGCATACACACTTCCGATAAATATTTATTATCAAAGCATCAACATTCACAGAACACTTATTTTTAACTAAAGCGAGCTGCTGCTGGGTGCATGGTTTATATGGCAGAATGCTAGCAAAGAGTGCTGCATTTATAATCTCTAAAAGACATCTCAGTTCATCGCAATCTCATGTATCTCAGTTATAACACAATAAATATATGCATAATGGATTTTTCATAATGTCTACAATTCATGTGTTATAATGAGAGGATTCGTGAGCATGCAAATTTCAGCACTGCATTGCTTAAAGGGGTTATATGAAGTTGCTAAAAAGAACATTATTTTGTGTATTTGGTGTAATGCAATGTGTTCATGCGGTTTAAGGTTCAAAACACATTATTTTCCAAATAATGTACATTATAGTTTCTCCTCTATACCCCGCCTTCTGAAACGCGTCAATTTTTACAAAGCTCATCGTTCTGAAAAGCGAGGTGTGCTCTGATTGGTCAGCTATTCAGTGCGTTGTGATTGGCCTAATGCCTCAAGCGTATAATGGAAATGTTACGTAACTTAACTTACTGTGATGCCGTCTCCCAGCAGCACAAGACTCAGTCCAGCTGCTCTGCTCATGCACATCCCATCATCGGTTCTCTTTTAGCAGTTCAGTCAATGTACTGTTAGGAGTAACTGAATTTATTTATATTGGTTTATTTCGCGTCAGAGGGAGTGTAAGGCATGTTTATAAACTGAATAACTTAAGTTATTTGTGGATTAGTGCATAATGGAGACGCGAACCGTTTCAAACGTTTCAGTTCGATTTGGTGAACTGGTTCGGCCGGTTCACTAAGAAGATCTGGTTAAAAGATTTGTTCGCAATCCGGACATCACTTGACGAGACAAAACTAATAAAACCCATTACAAATGAGGCATTTGATGCATCCAGTGGGGACATAATTACTGATTATAATGACTTATACTCTCTTTTTATGCGTTGTGTTGCGTATCGCGCCGCATAAACATAAAACCATGTCTGCATTTGTGATTAGAGAAACAACAAACAACAAGTGCTACTCTACTGCTCAAAACTCGCATTTGAATCATCATTGGCAAATTATTTAAATATAAAAAATGTACTTACATGCTGTGAGTCAGAAGCGCCAGACTGTCCTTGCAAAGTTTGAACTGTCTAACTTTATAGAAACAGCCGTTGTGCCACAGACACATTGCAGGCTACTGGTTCAGGAAACTATCCTTCATAAAATGTGCAGCACACATCTGAACATTTGGGTTGGACTGTTCTGGAACAGAGTTGAAATACAACCTAACCACTGATTTCTAGTCATATCCTCTTTTGGAAGGCCAAACAAAGTTTCACTTCAACAAAACACACAGTGTCTCCACAACATGGCAGCGCCGGCAACAGAGAGAATAAAAGTTACGGCTTCTTTCTTTGCATGTACTTTTGTGCGGCATTATGCAAATCTTCCCACACAGTGACGTAGAGACGTGGGGGTGTGTTAGAATGAGCGGTTTTAGGGGGGTGTGGTTGACCCTTAACTTTTATAAAGAATATCTCTTTGGATTTGAGACTTTAGTCTTTGCAATTTCACAGATCTTCTTTATGCACCAAGAGCTTGTAACACTCCAAAGAGAAAAATTGAAATCGCATCATACGACCTTTTTAACACTGCAAAGACGTGTAATAGAAATAGAAACTCTGCATACACTTCCACCTGTTAATCGTTTATATTTTATATTAGTTCATGTTTCTTTTGAGCAATAGATGAAAAACAATTTATTTGTTTTAGATATTTCTATTTTGCAGGAGTCCCGTGAATCACCAGCACTCGCTCATCTTGTCCCGCACTGCACTCTGTTGCGTCGAGTCTCATGGGAGCAGGTCTCTAATCCACTGAGTGCACTTGACTCGACAGTGCGTGTGCTACATCCTTTTTACAATCTCTAGATTATAAAACACTGCATTCTGTCAGCAATGTAATGCAGCAATAACGTATAGAGACCTTGGCTTGTAACTATACTCTAATTACTATTTTGAAAATTATGATGCGTTAAATTAGGCTACTCCGTTACTAAAATGTAATCAAATTGCAGTAACGGCTTACTAAGTAATGTGTTACTGCCCAACACTGGTCTGTGTGTAATCTAAAGTAATGTTTTTGGTATTCCAAGATCAATGAGTTAGTTAAAAGAATTATTCTGCAAAATCAAAGTTTCTTTAAAGATATAAATGAATGTTCATGTGTGAGTTTTGAAAGATTACATCATGGTTCTGAAATTAATGGCAAAGTGATTATAAAAACTGTGCTTCATAAAATACATTATGAACAGTTTTGTAATATTATTATTTTTGTTTGTTTGATTGTGATTTTCAAACACATCTATTAGAGCTGGTTCATGGCTTGAGACTCTTTATTGATTTTTTTTATTTTTTTAAACCCATAGGGAGGAAATGAATGGGAATGGTAGTTGTGAAGATGTGGGCACTCTTCCACTCGCTTGCATTTGCACAACAGCAGTGTTGCCAGAATGCTAATCTTATTAATGGTATGGTTTCCCTCTGTTCATCATTGTGAAAAATGTGCACTGCTCTGATAAATGTGTTAGAAGTAGTTGATTCTGATGGGTGAAGCAGTCCTCTTGCTACTATAGCTAACCTTAACTGACGTGTGTGTCAGCTGCTGGTTTTGATTTAGTTTTCTAATCTCTAAGACTAAAATCAGCCTAGTATGTTTGATGTGAAGTGATGGTCTAATAACAACCACTCCAACTCTCCTTGAAATCTCAACAAGTGTAAAATTGTTTTGTTAACTAGTGGAAAATTTGCTTACTCTGAGGTAATGTCTCTGGACTTTTTGTTTGGATAGTTTGGAGTTTTTGTTGTGTTGGCTGTCATGGTTTTATTGATTTGATTTAATCCTTTAGTTCAGGTGTGTGTCGTTAATTATCCTCATTTGCTTGTTTGCTTAAGTTACTCTGGTTCTTTTCACTGCTGTCGGGTCTCGTCTGGGTCTAGAGGTTTTGTAGCTGTTTTCTCTATGTGTATTACCTGACTGTGGATTTATTAAAGCTTGCCTTTCACCTTCATCCTCATGTCTGTGTGCATGTTGCAACACAGTCATCTTTTATGTGTGTATTTTTAGAGGTTTTGTAGCTGTTTTCTAATACGATATATATATATATATATATATATATATATATGTGACAGCCTCTTACGTATATATATATAAAATGTAAAAATGTACCCTGCATTTTTTCTTATGACATAGTAATTAAATTGACAGTTTTTTTATGGAAATAACCAAAGAGACTGACTGCTGTGTTGTACATGTATGTATGTTTATAGCAGTTTAATATGGTAAAGTTTGGACTTCTACAAGTTGTCATTACTGGTCATTTTCATTTCATTACGTAATTCGATGACATTTCAAAACACTTTGCACAGAACTTTGGTGATCCTAATCCTGATGTGTCGGATTCTTTCCTGCTTTAAAAGCTTTTCTATGTGGGTTGTAAAGACACAAATAGGTGCTCTTCATTTCCAGCTAATGTCAGCTCTAGCACAGAATGTGAGTCATGCTTCAAAGTAGTAATTTAAAGCTGTAATGTAGCTAACAGTCATTAAGGTTTCACGACAGGATTGATTGTTCTCTGAGGGGGCCGGCTGGCATGGATTTTTTAAAATCTTATTTTCCAAGGTTTCTCTTCTCAAATTAAACTAAGATTCTAATGCTCTAAAGTCTCAAGCTAAAAAAAAAAATTCTTAATAGTCTAATATACTAATTTTCTCACAGGATTATCAGTGAATATTGCTTTAAAATGCATTATTTATAAAGATTTGAACAGCACACATATCATATGGACAACTTGTGTTTTAACTTGTGTCATTTAAAAGAGCTTTTCAAAAAAGTGTCCCTTTGTTTTCCACGAGAAAATATCACCATACGTGTTTGAAACGGCATAAACATGGAAATTCATTTGAATGGTTGAACTATTTAATAAATCATTCACTAATTGAATCTGATTAAACAGTCCAGATTACGTGTAATCAGTTACGACCCAGCAATGATTACATTCATGAGAGTCTGTGAGAGAGTGGTAAAACAAACCATCGATTGAGTCCTTTCAATAAATCTGTTTATTCAGTTCACTAAACCAATCTGGATGATTTGTCACTTGATGACTCAATAATCCAGATGCAGATCACTGGATGGAAAATAACAGATTGGAAGAACATGCACTCTGGTCGTAAGGAGTATTTCATTATATTTCAGTATGATGACTGTTTATTGTCATTGTATGGAAACCATCTGTAATGCATATTTCTCTTGTGTTTCATAGAAGTCATTTGGGTTGGAATGACATGAGTGACTAAATGACAGATTTTTTAGGCTGAACTAGTCAGAAAATAGACTGTGCTGTAGAAATGATGCAAACAGTAAAGCAGCAAATAAATGGAAATGCATGCAGGCAGCTAGCATGAGCTCCCATACGTCATTATGCATGCTTTATGCAATGTCATGCAATGCTTTCCCCAGTGGTCCAGGGAAATTTTGTGCCTCCCAATACAAACACAAAATGGCAGCGCTGGAAAAGGTTGGTGCAATCAATCAAGTCAGTCCTCGAGTCAGCCTCACCGCACGCCACACACATCTGATTTTCCGTCTCCAAGATGGAGGCGCTTGCAGAAATCTTGAGTATTTACGAGCAGATGTCAAGTTTTGATGGCAAGCATTAGGTATACGATGTTATTAACGCTTGTGCTTCATCTTAATCTCGCAAACCTATCATTTATTTTCATGGTGCCTCCAGTATGAACTCAACGTATTGCTAACATGTATGGTGCTCACATGTCTGTTGTAATTTGCTTAATGTCATTAATCTTATTGGTGTACTCAGTGAAATGAAGGGCCAGCAGAAAATGGTGCTTGCGTGCTTTGAGCTGAGCGTTTGCCCGCTGGAATACATGAACTTTATCAGCACTTCTGTTTTTAGACCCAGAGCTCACAGTGATATGGTTTTCACACATGCAAAGACAGGTATTTCTAAATATGTATCCACTGAGCAGATTCAAAACAGAAAACTGAAATGTTGCTTTTTCAACAGATTTTTCTCATGAGTATTTGTATATATTTTAAGACAAGTGTGTTTCTACCACACATCTAGTCACATCTGCACAAACAATAAAACATACAATATTGATGTAATGACAGCATTTAAATAATCAATAAGGTCTGATGTATTGTGAATAAGTCACGGCTGAAAATTCACTGTAAACCACGGCTTCACGGGGCTTATTTTTTTTTTTTTTTTCATTTATTCCAGGCAATGGCACAAAAAAGTACAAGGCAGACAAATATAGTTAAAGAAAAACAGAATATACAGTATACAGTATTCAATATGACGATATTTATTGCTTTTATAAAATGGTTATTCCATATACGTAGTAAGGTTTCACAGAATAAAACAGAGCAAATAAAGTGTAATGATATTAATAAAAACAGTATTCTTCCACCAAACAATGTAGTTCCTCAGAAACAGTTGTGGTTCCAACAAAGTGATTGCCGAGCAACACACAGAAGTAAACAAAGGTGTATGTTTGCAGAGTAATTTACAAGAGTTTTGAACGTGGCTCAACCAATCAGAATCAAGGACCGGAACTATCCTTTTTATAAAAGAGTTTCTTTGACAGCACAAAGGGCGTGGCCTCAAAATTAATGACTTATCATGTAATATTTATTTTGTTTGGTGTTGGATATAAAGCTCATTTTCTCAGTGTACTGTGACTCACAAATTATCTTTTAAAAACAACAAAAAGTAACATAAAATGATCATAAATGTAATCCATTTTATTGGTTCGCTGTAATTCAAATTTTCAGAATCCATATGATTGCTTTTAGTGAGGAACAGATTAAATATAAGCCTTTATTAACAGTCTCCATCCCCAGTAATCATCAAATCTCACACTTACAGTTTCACAGTTTGCTATCCCAAGAAGCTTTGCCAGTGAGGTCAGAAAAAATGTATTTAATTCAAGAAATATTCTCTACAAGTTTTATTCTATTTGACAGTTGAATGGATGTGAATATAAGCTACAGTAGACAAAATTAGATTTTTAATGAGATATATTTTGGTAACATGTTGCATGTTCTAACTGTAGTAATAACAGAAAATGGTGTATAATTACATGCAACTAAACCAAACTCTATTCCTATCCATAAGCCTGTAGAAAGTACATGTAGTTAATTAATATTTTTCATTACTTAACTGTATAATTACACTGTAACAAGGACACCTTCAAATAAAGCATAAGCTGTATTTTGAATGGTTTTTGTGTTGCTGTATAAAGGATCAGTTGGGATGCTCAAACTAATGCTTTGATAGAATCACAATGTTACACTTTTCAGGGTAATCCATCTTTAATGGCCAACTAATAGATCTCACTGTGTATTAAGCTAAGTGTTTTATTTATTTATTTATTCAAATATGTTTTAAGAATGTTTGTGGGTCACACTTTATTTTAAGGTCCAATTCTTGCTATTAATAAACCATTAACTATGACTTTTGCCTCAATAAACTCATAATTTGCTGCTTATTATTTAGTTAGTAAGGTAGTTTTTAAGTTTAGGAATTGGGTGGGATCAGGGATGCAGAATATGGTCATGCAGAATATGTGCTTTATGAGTACTTATATACAGCCAATATGTTAATAATAGGCATGCTAATAAGCTACTAGTTAGTAGAGAGAATTTGTCTCTATACTGAAGTGTTACCTGTTTTTGTTTGTAGCTGTGCCAAAGTCTTACATGGAGAGAGAGAGTGGACAGAGAAGAAATAAACATTGCTCTGAGTAAAGGGGGGAAAAAAAACTCAGAAAGAGTAATCCATTAAATTCTGTTGAAATATTAAGTGAATATATCTATATGTTTTTTTTTTCTGCACATTTATTTTCCATCTTTATTTTATTAAAAAACCTATGAAACATTTATCTTTATTGGATTGTGTCTCAGTAAAAGGCATGACGAGACTGAATCGTACTGTTTGTCCCTATCAAACCTTTCAACATTTATGTGTCTTTTCCTGGTTCACTCTTTGGGAAACAAAACATCTTGATTTAATATGTGAATAACACTGATTCAGATTTGTTTCATTAGAGTTTGATATTTTTAAAAGTGATCTTAAAATGTAATTATAGAGATGCATAAAATGTCCATAACTTGTATATAACATGGTAGCATGTGAATGACTTTTTCATCAACAAGATTTTAGGTTAAAAAAAAAAAAAATCCAATAAACGTACGAGGAAAATGCAAATAAAAAATGTTTACATTTACATTTACATTTAATCATTTAGCAGACGCTTTTATCCAAAGCGACTTACAAATGAGAACAGTAGAAACAATCAGATCAACGAGAAAACAACAACGGTATACAAGTGCTATGACAAGTCTCAGTTAGTCTAGTACAGAACACGTAGCCAGGGGGTTTTTTTTTTTTTTTTTTTTTTTTTTTTTTGAATATGATAGACAAGAAAAAGAAAAGGTAAGTGCTAGTATTAGTTGGTTAAGTGCAGGCAAAAAAGATGAGTCTTTAGTTGTTTTTTAAAAATGAGTAAAGACTCAGCTGTTCGAATTGAGATCGGGAGGTCATTCCACCAGCTGGGAGCAGTCCAGGAAAAAGTCCATGAGAGTGATTTTGAACCTCTTTGGGATGGCACCACAAGACGTCGTTCACTTGCAGAGCGCAAACTTCTGGAGGGCGCATAAGACTGAACTAGTGAGTTTAGGTATGTTTGGTGCCGCGCCAGTGGTCGTCTTGTAGGGCAAGCATCAGTACCTTGATTTGATGAGAGCGGCTACTGGTAGCCAGTGTAACCTGATGAGGAGAGGAGTAACGTGAGCTGTTTTTTGGCTCAGTGAAGACAACCCCCGTCTGCTGCATTCTGGATCAGTTGTAGAGGCTTGATAGTACATGCAGGAAGGCCCGCCAGTAGAGCATTGCAATAGTCCAGTCTGGAGAGAACAAGAGCTTGGACAAGAAGTTGGGTGGCTTGCTCTGACAGGAAGGGTATAATCTTCCTAATGTTGTATAAGGCAAATCTGCAGGACCGGGTCGTTGTAGCGATATGGTCTGTGAAGCTTAACTGATGATCTATCACAACTCCTAGCAGGGCTCCAAACAAAAAAATCGAGTAAGGAGCCATTGGCTCCTATAAGAAAAAAACTTAGGAGCCAAACAATTTTTTTAGGTGCCACAGAATAAACGTGTTTTATTTATTTTACGATTATTATTATTTATTTATTTACATTTCAACATTTCAATCATACTGTCATGTGTTTTTGTCTCATCTTTTCTTGTCTTTATCAGCATTTTAATCCATCTTGTAGATGACCTGGGAACTAAGGTTCACTTAAAGTGGGAACTAAATGTCTTTTCCAGCTTGAAATCTACAGTCACACAGAATTGTTCATGATCTGTACCAATATCATGGAGCATAAGCATCACTTGGCCACATGGAGCATAAGCATCAATTGGCCACATTTCAGTAAGTTGTACTGTAGGCTCTCTTATAAAATAGCCTACCTTTTGATGTTAATTCATGTTCATTATGTACTATATTAGTAAAGAGAAAGATTAAATGGGTTCACTTGCCCTTGAACTGAGGCGCTAAAGCGACTGCGCCTGCCGCATTAAGGAGCGCCAAAACTGTATTGTTTGAATTTCGTTATGAATTCGGAATAATTTTAAAGCTGGTACTTTTTATTGAAAAATGACAAAGCACAGAGCTTTTTGCGATTACTGGTTAAAAAGTGACAAAGCAAATAATGAAGTTCACACATTAAAAGAACACAGACCAAGATCTTGTTTAGAAGAAGCCATATTAGTAATTATTATAAACGAGAATTGTTAACGATATTGCCAATATCCACACAGCTGACAGCTTTACCTGTTCTAGTTTGTTCAAGTTGTGCACGAAATAGACGCTGTATTTTCTGCACTTTCCCTTCTTACGTCTCCGTCATTTCTCTCTCGCGCTGCACATGCGGAGCTGAGTTTATCAGACTGTGTGCGGCAGAGATGAGGACTGTCTGAAACTCTGTTTTTCCACTAAAACTTTAATGCGCATCGTCTCAGTTTAATACGGAAGTTCTAAGCGGCCATGCATTATAATTTTTTTTTTCTTTTTGTTTTCTCGTTATAACGACTTAATTTTCTCGTTATCTCGACATAACGAAGGTCGTTTTCTCGTTATAACGACTTAATTTTCTCGTTATAACGACTTAATTTTCTCGTTATCTCGACATAACGAAGTTCGTTTTCTCGTTATAACGACTTAATTTTCTCTAAGAATTTACAAAACTGCGCCAGCAGGTGGCACTATAGACCTGAATATAACTGATGGGGTGTTGTATACTATCCACTTTACTGTACGCGGACCTTCCTCGTGATCGCTATAATTTGTGCAGTCTTGTTTATTACTGGCATTTAATTAATTCATAAATGTTAAATGCTTGAATTCAATATGAATAGTTTGTGTATTAAGTTCCTGCTAGATGCATGAGTGTTCACCAACGCATTCTGTTTCATCAATAACTGCTTATCAAAACAAGGTTGACATCCACTGTATTCTGTTTGCACCAATATATATTATATTTGTGCTTCTTTTAGACACATGATTAATTTAAATGTAATTTTACTTTAATGATTAGGTAGTTAATAAGCGGAGATGTTCTGTTTATCTACAGTAGGACGGGATATAAACGATGTAGGCTGATGTGCTTCTTTTTCCTTATTACTAATCTTTATTGTTAACCATATTGATGAGAAATGTGATGTATATGTAAAATCCATAGGCTAATTTAATTCAGTTTTGTTCTGTAATGTTTGTAAGGTTTTTTTTCTACACACACACACATACACTACACGTACACATGAACGCTCTTTACAAACAGAAGCTTATAACACACATGATATCTGCCACATAATGACTACTACAAATTACAAAATTATATATAATTTTATTTCATATAAAGGGAAAATTAAAAGTGAGTTTAATCCAAGCAGCTCTAATGGCGCGCTCGGTTGTTGCCATTTAAACATGTCAATTACAAAAAACAAAATGTTCGTTGTACTGTCTCTGGAAAAAATCAACAGTGATTGATCAGCCTTTATTTATACAGTATTGTAGACGTTATTATTACCTAGGCGAAGCAAAATTTGCTGAAATATAGGCTACAGTAAGAGCGCCTGCATGGCTGTCCATCAGATGCCTGTCAAAGTTGAGTTCGTTACTATAGCAACAGTAAAACTTTCATGTCGTTATAACGAGAAAACAAACTTTCGTTATGTCGAGATAACGAGAAAAATAAGTCGTTATAACGAGAAAACGAACTTCGTTATGTCGAGATAACGAGAAAATTAAGTCGTTATAACGAGAAAACAAAAAGGAAAAAAATTATAATGGATGGCCGCTTAGAACTTCCGTAGTTTAATACGTGAACATAACAAAATATTTGAGGCATTACATTCAAATGTTTAAGTTATAACATGAAAATATATACCCAGATAGCAATAACACTCGGGCTGATTCTGGCTGAAATGCGTCTCTGTCGGTTCAGTCTCGGCATCGGTGAGAAGATAATGGACCAGAGCCGCGCCGACTCTACAAAACACTTCTGGCTGACAGACGGATTTTTCTGTATGGACAGATCTCGTCTGAAAGCTGTTGTACACGCGGCAGGTCCACACTCGGTGTAGTTGTGTGTATTGACCTTCGGCCCGAGTTCATTTTATCACAGACGGGGCGCTGCTAGAATGAAGCAAATCATCTGCCTGAGAAAACTTTTTTAGCGGTTAAATCCTGAGGAGCTTTTGGCGGGTAGTCGCCAGTGGCGACCTCAGCAAAAACGTCACTCGCAAATTATTATTTATGGTCCCAAATGCGACTGTTTTAGTCGCAGTTTGGAGCCCTGTCCTAGGTTTCTGGCTGTGCTGGAAGGAGTTATGGTTGATAAACCCAGCTGTATAGAGAAGTTGTGATGAAACGATGGGTTAGCTGGAACCAACACAGTTCAGTCTTAGTAAGGTTGAGCTGAAGGTGATGGTCATTCATCCAGCTAGAAATGTCACTCAGACAGGCATGTTTGGTTCTGTAACTGGCCATGATTTGGTCATCAGTTTTAAATGTTTTATATTTTAAATAGTTGTGCTGTGTGACAAGTGAATTTAAAACAAATGAATGAATGTTGTTTAAAATGTTGTTGTTTAATAGCAGTATAGCATGTCACACCACAGGACATCAACTTCCCAAGGGCATTTACTTACTTATAGCAGCTAACTTAAAGCATTTTATTTTAAGTTGTAAATGTAATAAAGATTTAAGGAGATATATATATATAAACTAATCATGTGGCATAAAATAAATGCATATCAACCATATAAATACTACATGTAATTCATGTAATTTTTTTTTTTTTTTTACTGTTATTTGGCTAAAAGAATTTCAAATAAGTGTGCACATCTAAAACCTAAACTGGGCTTAGGTGTAGGACAATAAATCAAAGAAGGTGGATGTCTTCTGAAATTAAAAGCTGCATTTACAACTAAGCACAATGTTTCAACCAGTTAGGTTTCCATCAGGCACCAGGAACAATTTGTTCAGCACGCTGGAGCACAGGATGTTCAGTGTGATCGCTAAAGATTCACTAAAGATTCACTGAGCTCTGTCGAAAACACCTCTCTAGATCAGGCACATTCTGCCTGGTTGTAATAAATACTTTTTTTTAAAGCTCTTCTTGAGCTATAGTTTAAGTGTGCAGACATCTACCTTCTTTGTCTGAACTTTTGGACTACTCTATCCAGTAAACATTATGATTAACACACTTAATGGCAGATGGCAGGGATACTGCTTCATTTGCTTCAGTTGTCTTATAGATTGAAGACACCCTAAAATGCTCCCATACACACTCAATACACACACACACACACACACACACACACACACACACACACTAAAATCAGACACAATCACTGTAAAATCACACATATACACATATGGCTGGCTGTGGCAGTAAATCATGCAAATGTCTCAAGCTGAGACTGACAGTGATTGAAAAGGGCTCACGCAGTGTTAATTAATTGTCTAATCAGCTTTATAGCTCTTGCTGTTATTTTTACACATCTTCAAGCAATGCAATTTGCAATCCATCTCCTAAAATGCTGTATTTCTGCACAAGTATCCTGCATTCTGCATTGGAGTGCACACTTGGCACTGATAAGTTGTCTGTGATGTGAAGCAGATCTATTTACAGATTTATTGAAACAGAACAGTCTTCAGTAACAAATGCGAGCATATATAAAATCAGAGTCAAAATTAATACAAATTCCATCAACTACCACAAAAAAATAAATAAATAAATAAATAAATAAAATAAAATAGATTCATAAAAGGTGTGTGCAGCTTATGCACTGCAACTCAAAGGGGCACAAAACTCATATGCCGCCCCTCTGGTACCATGCACATTGAAATAAAGCTGCCCTCTCCTGCCCCAACATGCCCCTGACATTCTGTTTGGAGATGACTATTTGGAAATGACTACTCACAGGTTTCCAAAGAATAGAGCTCATTCAGAGTCAACAGCATATTCAATTGACAGGAACAAATCTGTGGCTGTTCATTTAATAATTTGCAATACTGAGTGTCAAACATTCACTTGACAAAACATTGAAAACCCATGTTTTGACAAATCTCAAGTGGATGAAAAACACGAGTTGTGAACATTAGACATGATATACATGTAAGACCAACATATCATATAGACCTATATGCCTTTTTTCCATGTGTGTCGAATAAAAATGGCTTCTCAGAGTCTGTACTATTGGATCGTCTACAGTAGTTTCTCATTTGGAGGACTCTTTAGTGCTTCAGCATGATGTTAACCTGAGGACATGCTCCAGACCACCACCTCATTCCTCAGCTGGGTTTTCTAAAATGGAAAGATACTGCCTAGAAGAGTGGACTAAATCTAAGTATTTTATGACTGAATTTAAAACACAGATTTTAACTTAATCGTTTCAGGGTAATTCTGAAAAAAAAAAAAAAAAAAACCACAACAACAATAAAAAATAAAATAAAAATAAAAACGCATATATATGTCCAAATATTTTGTGTACATAGAATCACTTACTCAAAATCAGCAGTGGCCAAAAGTAATATCTGCAGGAGACATTTGCACAATGTTTGCTTTTAACTCTTTCCCAGCCATTGGCTGAATTTTACGGCTTTCTGTGTTTTCACTGTTATACAGTAAGAGACACTATTACAAATGTTTTGAAAGAGTACAGAATACCCAAGAATCAATAAGCATATTTCAAATGAAACGACTGAAATGTGGCGCACATACAAAGGCCTTACCCTCTTCAAACACACCTACACAATATGCTTAGAAAATCTCCATCAACATAACCTCAGATACAAGATATTCAAAGTCAATTTTACGCCAGACATAACTTTTGCCCACTACTGTATGGAACAATAACAATTTGTTGCATTAAATTAGTTTGTTTCTCATCAAAGGATTTAAGCTTTGATTTGTATCTTGTTGGGTAAATATTTGTTCCACCACAGATATTTAATAAATAACATGAAGTGTACCAACCAACCCACACTGTTAAAAGGATATGATCGATAAGTAAACAAACTGTTTTTTACATTACTATAACTCAGCTGAGCAATTAAATTTTTTTATTATTTTTTTTTTTAAAGTTATATCCTTCAACTCGATCCATAAGTTGGTTTAAGTAAGTGATAATGTACATCCAGCCAGTTGTTAGTGCAAAATAACCCCGAGAGGGTGATCAGGAACCCCACGCGAAGTATCACCGTATGGCTGTGTGTGTATGGTTTTTTGATTATTACTTGGCTAATTGGTAAATATTTAGAGATTTAGTATTAATTTGTTTTTTTATATTTGAATGCAATGCTTCCATGAAGACATATGCTAGCAAGCGTCAAGTTTAAACCAGACAGACATTAAAGGGGAACGGTGCAGTCACACCACTTATTACACAACATTACACCACATAAATAATTATGGCGATAAAAGATACTGATTCAAGACAAAACTGTTTTAAAATCTTACCAGTTTGTTAGTTATCTTATAATCCATTACAGTGTACGAAACAAGCGTTGCAACATGGCAGCAGCTGCGTTTGTATGAAACGAGAGCGAGCCCACGATACCAGAATGACATAATTAAATAAATGTACACCATTTTAAATCAAGTTTTAATATTGTATTAGCTAAACAAACGCAAAGTTTCCATCAAGAAAAACAGTTCCTATCAAGCGTATAGCGCCGACTTCAGTTACCCGGAAGAGCCTGTGTTTTCAGCTTTTACCGGTTGTTATTGAGGGATGTGGCGACTGACCAATCAGAATCAAGTATTCCAAAAAGCCATGTAATAATGCAATTAAAATTGAAATGACAAGTTGATTAAACTTAAAAGTTTAAGGCAGCAACTGAACTTAAGTTATTAAGTTGAAATAGCTAGACTCTTTTTTACAGTGCAGGCCTTCTCTGTGAAATGTATATTCAGCAGAATACAGTGCAAAGTGTGACTGGATCCTAGACGATGCATACACACATTATTTTCGTTAGAACAACATGCACTGATGATTCATGGGAAGTGAGATTAGGGACATTAGTAAAAAAAAAAAAATCCTGTAAATACAATCAAGTTTGCGTGAATTAGCTCATCCAGTGTGAGCTCTTGCAGTGCTGTATTTATAGCAGGTGGAGCGTGAGAGCGGTAGTGTTGATGTGGCAGTGCTCTTTGACCACGCTAAGAGCTGTTCTGTTCCAGCTCCATGAGTAGGTGGACTCTCATCCACAGCTTTCTCTCTTTCTCTCCATCTGCGCACAGGATCTTTGTTTTCATTTTTTCTGCTATGAGTTACAAAAGGTTTCCATGGGAACTAAATGGAGATCACTCTTAAAGAAAAAAAAAATAAGAAGATATAGTTAAGGCCGTGCATGGACTGTGATGTGGTGATAGCCGGGGGCTTGGCTGCATCATTAATAGAGGTGGTAGATGATTGGTGCACAGATAATGAACCAACCACGAGACCTTATTAACTATTAATAAGAAGCAAATTAAGAGTTTATTGATGCAAAAGTCATAATTAATAGTTAGAATTGTTCACTAACCCCAAACTTAAGTGTGACCCAAAAGAGATTTTGGTTACGCTTTAGAATAGGGAACACATATTCTCTATTAATTAATTTGGTTATATATACATAGCTAGATTTGGTTATATATACATAGAAAGCATATGAAATGCAAGTAAAGTGTTTACTTTAATGTTTCAAATAGCCTGTAAACAAACAAACAAACAAATGTAACAATGTTCCATCATCATTTTAAAAAAGTGTTCATAACAAATTTGACTATATCTTAAATTATTAAAAACTTCTTGTTGGCAAATGAGTAAAACCTAGTGGTTTGAAGGATAGTGGCAAAGATTGGTAAGTATTTGGTGCTGCATTGTGATCATTAAATAGAGTCTTTTAATATCATATAATGAGTATTTTTCTAAATAAGACAGGATTCTTAGATATATAAACTATTGTTACACTGAATGGCATTTTAGAGGAAACGGCACATTCTAATGCATAAGAAAATAAAAATAAAAGCGGTTTTAAACTTGTTTTATCCTTGAAAACACCTTTTCATACAAACATTTGTATTTAATATATGTAAAGTAACAATACAAAAGAAGAGGTCCTGATACAAAAAAAAAAAAAAAGTGGTCTTAAAATTGTCTTTATGTTCTTTGTGCGTTGTATAATACATGGGTTCTGCTTTAAGTCTTATTAGCAGTGATTGCATGAAGTCTACTGGCAAGGCATGATGTGAATCCTGATAATCCACATCTCAGTTTTTATGGCTAATCGCAGATTCCATGGTGGTTAATTGGTGAAATGTTCACTAGAGTGGGTGTGTTTTTATAATAGCCCTTTGTGTCACTGCACTGCAGCTCTCAGCTGTGTCTACTGCATTCGCATCAACTTCAGTCTGCAATCAACACTATATGACTATTGATTTGCATGTCACGTTCTGTTTATATACACGTGCTATGCTAAAAAGACAGGGGTTTTGGTACAAGTCTTGCTAAAATATTCATTTTGACCTTCCAAGGTGGATCACGTTTTCCAATTATAAGCTAGTTCTTTTTGCCAGAATATTTCATCAGAATTGTTTCAATTAAAAATGTACTTCACGGTATTGTGCTCGAGATCTGACTCATTCACTAGTACATTTTTAATCCAAGTCCAAATTAAATTTTCATTTTCTTGGTCTTGTTTTGGACTCTGGAGCATGTGGACCCGGCTTGGCTCATACTGACTTATATTTGGTCTGGAGTACTACAGTACTGTGGATATGTTTTAAAGTCTGTGATGGCTCACGCACGTTGTCTGCTCTGTGTTACTGTGTCTCTAGACTGGAGCACACTGCAAAGGTTTGCTAGACACTGACACTAAACCAAGCTTCATTCATTCCAAAGGAAAGCCTATTTACACTGTCTGAATCATTCAGACCATCCTCTGGTCTCGGCCTTGAATCTGACTCAACCTACTCAGGTCTTGGCCCAGACTCGGACTTAGAATGAGCTGGTCTCCATTACAGCACTGGTACTTTATGTGACACAATCTACAGTAACTGAAACACTGGTTTACAATAATTAATTTTATTGGGAAAAGTAAATAAAATGTATGCACGTTGAGTTTTACAAAATAGATTGTTTAGTTATCCATGTCAAATTAGATCATTCAATTCTGTGCTCAGAAACATGTCTTCAAGTCACCAGAAGCCGGTTTGTCTAGAATACCCTTTATTAATAACATCAGTCCTTTGACTCCTTTAGCACCTACAGCTGAAAGGCTTGAGTCATGTTTCTATTTTTAACCCAGCCTTTGACCTCCTTTGTGTCATGTAGGACCCAATAAAGACTCAGAACGTGTCCAGATCGCCAAACCAGCAGGACCCTTCTGAAGAACAAGTTACGTACAAAGTCTTGCTGTCATCCTATCATCGTGTAAGTTGCATTAGTGGTAATGTACATCATTTTGTATGATCAGGGGGAAAAACAAACAAACAAACAAAAAATTAAATAAATAAAAACCGATCCAACCTGGATTAAGTGGTTCCACTTCTACACTCCATCTGAACTTTCTCTGTGAACTCACGATTTGATCCTGAGTTGATACGAGTACAGTGAAACATCCTGCCACAAGACAAAACAATTCCCTGCTGGCAAGAGTAAGTGTGAATTATTTCTTGGCTGATAATGAAGAGATCATTATGAAGAATTAAAACACATTTACGCAGCAACAGGAAATAGCACTGGTGTCACAAAAGCTTGAGAGGAATGCTGAAGAGAGGAAAATAGTGACATAAAATATCTAAAATTTCTATTAAAAAGCTTAATATCATTTAATTATTATTATTAGACATTAAACTAGCTAGCAGCATTTAAAGGCTAAGTACAAAAATATAATTCAAAGAGGAGAATGTTTATAATTGCAATTTACACTTACAAACAAAAAGAAAAGAAAAAAGAAGAAAAGAAAAAGAAAGGAAGAAAGAAAGAAAGAAAGAAAGAAAGAAAGAAAGAAAGAAAGAAAGAAAGAAAAAGCACACACACACACACACACACACACACACACACACACACACACACACACAGACACCAACAAAAAAAATTAATAATAAATTTTTATTTAATTTTATTGTAAACATATAGTAACCTACAGTACAGGGTTGTTGTGGGGATGCTGGAGACAGATATTTTTGATATGTATCTTAAAATTCAGACCAAAAAAAGAAAAAGAAAAGGAAAACACTCCATCAGATGAAAATCTCAAAGTATTTCTCTGTGCAGTGTGCTTTAATCTGAAGCATCAGAGAAACGTGGACTGATGACATCAAATATGTCACGGTGCTTGATTGTGAACAGTGAACAGTGATTGATTTAATATGGCTCTATAGAGTTTCTATGGGGATGAACACTGGTAAAAGCAGACACACTTTTGTAGTCCCCCCATTGCAAAATTGGCAAAACTAATGTAATAACGAACTTGACTAGCCACCTAAACTGAATTTGTAGTACAGACCCCAGATCTTTTTTCACCCAGAATGTATTTATTTTGCAATAATGACTGTACATTTGTTTGCTTAGTTCACAATTTTTCACAAATAAATAAGTGGATGTGAAATATTGATGTGAGCTGAAAATACATTTTATTATCATTAGAGAGTAACAAGTAAAACAAGAGACATTGTTTCCTATGTCAACGATCAAACTGAATAATGATAAAGTCCATAAAGACACAAAACTTAACTAAATACTCGGAGTACCATGGTTGTTTGGTATTGTCTGCAGTATTATAAAGTACTATGTAAATAACATACTACATGATAATCATTTAATACCTTGGTATATATCAAAGTACCATGCTATTATAATTAAATCCCAATACTGTCCCTTTGTACACTTTCCACCTGCTGTTTGTCCTTTTAAAGCAGGTGACATGGCCATTGTACAGTTTGCTGCTCAGCAGTGTGATGTATGTTACGCAGTCCAAGTCACCTCTAAATGAAACATATCTATGCACATTCAATCTCGGAAATGCAGTGTGGTGCTTCCTTGTGCAGTCATAAACTTTTATCGGGTTGTGCTGTAACTGAAAATTGCACTGGTTTGGAGTATGCATTTGCATGCATATGAGCTTTTGTGTCTGACTCAGGATGCAAGCCAACTACTGCGTTAACGAGACACTGAATATCATATAACTGTTTATTCCTCAGGAGACCGTATGACAGCTTTAATCTTTTCAAATTAGATTGCATTGGACATGTGAGTAAACGTGGAGCAGAACAGTGGGCTTGACAACAAATCAGGCACTGAATATAGAGGGCATGATGATGCAGTTTTCAAAGCTGTTGGGTCCTCAAGCAAATCCTGCATTTAATGGTTAAAGCAAATTAAAGAGAAGACTAAAATCACTTAGTCATACCTTCCTATCCATTCTCAACATTCACAAAACGAGATTTCCACTCTTCACTAAACACGTCAATAATCTATTCCAGGGATCAACATTTCCCCTACAGTAAAATACTGCAACTCACCCAGTTACAAACGGAGATTTCCTCAAAGATTGCCAGAGATTCGTCTTTAAAAATCAAGCATCATTATTATTCATAATGATGTAAGAAAAAGGCATGCAAATGTAAGCACAGCTGATTTTGTGTACTGAATGTGGTTATTTACCTCATTTGCACAGATTGGCTGCATTGAAATTGTGAGCTGAAGTACAGTATACACATGTGTGAATCAATCATCGGCACTAAACCTACAGCTGAGAGACCCCTCACCCCCACCCACTGCAAATTAAGCATCACCTCAGTCAATAGTGCATTTAATGCGTACTAACTCAATATTCTAGTTTTACAGATGCAAGACATGCTCAAGTGAAAGGTGACATCCACTTGTCAAAGCTGCCAGATGATGTTGTTTACATCCTTTGGTCAGCATATTCAGAGTTCATTGACAGGTTTGTGAGTTTTAATTACGATTATGCAAGAGGAAGACTATGGCTCACAATACTGTTCATTTGAGAATAAAGTAGATGTGATTGCTTGAGGCATCGTTCGTATTTTTCATTTTACTGTCTGCTTTGCCACACACACTGAATTTGAATGAGGATCTTTCCAAGCATCTCCAAGGCATGAGTTTTGATTACACGCATCTCTTTCATATTTTCAAACTTCGTTGGAACCACACTTTCCCTCAAACATTCCAATCTGACAACAATATGTACAGTTTCCCCTAGAAAGAAAAGCAAACAAAAAACCAGAATGACAGCTCGCATTAGCCCATCATTTCCAATGGAGGATTATATTGATCCCTTCAGAGGTTAAATCTGTTGAATTAGATTAGGCACCTTACCTATGTCTGGAGCATGCAGCAGCCGCTTGCAGCCCAACCAATCATGCCCTCCTATTTGGGCAGCTCAAGTGCTTGTTGGCAGTTGCACAAGTGGAGGTTCACAGAAAGCTTTTTCTCGTTCACCCAGGTCATTGCAGCTGGCCCCGGTGTCTTCTTAAACAGACAGGGGGATGGGCGGCTGCTCGGACCTCTCACATCTCCGGCGGATCCCTGCGGTGTGCGTTCGCTCTCAGCGACTGCTGGATGCAACTTTCCCCTGTATTCTCCACCTCGCTGGGTTTGCATGCATTTCCCTTCCTTTTGTGAGATCCAACGAGTGTGACTGAGATGCAGGGAGGGATAGAGAGTGAACACAGGAGAGGAGGAGAGAAAGGGAGGGAGAGAGAAAGAGAGAGGGAGGCGCAGGAAAGAGATGGTTCATTTATTGGCATAAATCAGTAGGGGAGAGAAGAGGAGGGTCTGTGTTGAGACGACAGTACATGTCAGTCACGTCCACATTAGAGTGTGAGTGCACATCCCAGGAGAGGCTCTCTGGACATGTGCGATTATGGGTAATGTTGCTTTGATATCACTGCATGCTGGGTTTCCCTGTCTGTCCTTGTGCCGTGACACTGCTTATACTAACAAAATTCATATATACGTGCCAAGACCAGACGATCAATCACATACAGTACACGAGCATGCAGGGAATGCACTGAGGCAAAGAGGCTGCATGCGTCTACCCAGGAGGAAATTTACATTAAAGACTTCCGCAGGGAATATGGGATGGATGTGAGCTATCCTGCGGGCTGCTCTTTGAAAACCTCCTGGGAGATGACAGAAGGAACACTGGATTGCTAATCAAATAACCAAGCAAAGTAGCATTGTTAAATACTCAAACCAGTGCAGGATTATGGAGTGAAGATGCTCTCTCAGTGAGGCGATGTGGAGTTTCCATTTGGCCGGGACCTTGAAGCCAACATTAAATGGCATTCACAAGCCATTTTACTTCCGGAATGTGACGTTTTTATGAGTGAAATGTGTATTGAATGAGACAGAGATTGATTTTATCCATTGGCAATTGATTGGATTGTTAATAACACTGAGCTACAGAGGTTTATTACTTTCTAGAAACACCACCAGCATCTTTTGAGGAAGCCTTTTGATCGGGACATGGAAGCTGAAGGTCAAGTTCACCCTTGACAGCCTTTCAGTGTATCAATGTTGGTGTTTGTTTTTCAAATCATTTCTCTTTCAAATCCATTTTCTTTTGTCATAGAGTTATTTGCAACCCAGTCTCATGGTCACAAAAATGTGTCTATGTCATAATCTTTGCATAATGATATTACAGTATATTACTTCTTGCATTTCAAAGTGAAACGTCCAATGAATGGTGCTAAAGGCAAGGGAGACACAGCCTTCTCAACATTTTTAATTGGAAAATGGGTAAAGAACAATTGGCGTTTAGTAAAATTCCTAGTTATTAATTTAATCCTTTCAGAATTTGTATTTCATGTTTCTAATTTCACCCATGCAAATATAAAATATTATTTTTACCATTTTACTTTCTCATTTTCTTTTTTTTCTCTCTAAAGTAACTTTAAAAAGCTGATTCAAGAAAAAAAAAACACTGCTTTAAATCAAACTAAGAGCAAACGCAAATGTCAGAATATATTTGCTTCAGAAACTACACAAATTAATCTTGCTTTGACATGGCACTGAGTTATTCAGTTTAGTTTCATAACTCATGTTTCATGTACATGAATGCTCTGCATTACAAGTACAGTGCTGTACCTGGTGATTTACAGAGTATGTTTCACTACAACGTCTACACAACCTTGGTGATGCCAGCTGAAATAGACAGTCATCAATAAATTAACTTGAATAAGATACATCAATGAATCACAAACAAGAAGGTCAGAAATGTGCTTAAAAAAGTGCTGTTTTGATTTCATGTGATTGCAAGGGTGTGACACTCAAGGCAAAATACAAGACAGCAGACATTTACTGAGAGCATGTGGCAGGATACAAAGCAGCTTGCCCAACTGCTTTTGTGAGCAAATAGGTTCCCTTGTCAATCAGCTTCTCAGGTTGGGTCAAGCTAATACTTCCAGAGCAGTTTTGATTTACACAGACTTATGGTGTTGACATGCCTCATGCCTCATGCCTCATGTTAACACCTCATATCAACTCTTAGTAACAAAGTAATGTTAGCCCTGTTACTATATTATTTGGACCCTCATTCCAACAGCCAGAAGGAGGATATATGAACTGTTTCATGGGTATTAGTTTTCAGGTGAAGAGTCAAAACAACAGGCTCCAGTTTGAATCAGTAGGGCCATTAAATTGTATTTGCATTATTTTGTAAAAAAAAAAAAAAAAAAAAAAAAAAAATTTTCAAACTAATAATAAACTAGTTATGTAGTCAGATTAAAGAAAAACTATACAATATATAACTATATACAACTAAATATGTATACATGTGATTATATTTTTTTATTGTTATTGTTATTGTTTGATTAATTGGGGTAATTTTAATGTTTTTGATTTTTTTAATAATAATTTGTTATTATTAAATAAATGGCAATAACTTTTGCAATGCTAAAATGATTGACTTAATTCCTTTACATAGAATTGTTAAACCATACAGCTATTTTTTTTTTTTTTTTTTTGAAAGTGCTTCTCTTAGGTTGAATGTTTTATAAACAATTCACAAAATAAATTGGGAATATGATTGGTGTATTTCACATAGTTTTTTTTTTTTTTTTTTGTATTTTCAAATAGGAGTTATAATTGCAGAGTAATGTGATTGGTTATTAAGGCATACCTGATCCATGTTGACCGCTACACTTAGACCGATAGAAAGTAATACAGACCCTCTCATCTCCCAAAAGTAAGACAATCTCTAACAAGAAGTAAGCACAGAAATTGAAAATGGAAACAATGGGAAAAATGCAGACTAAAAGTCCTTTGGAACATGGACCAAACATAATAATTAAAGCCTTAAACTGATAGTCATATCTCATTCTCCCAATCATGCATTGCTTGAAGTCCTAAAGTCACAAATAACCGGCTAACTAGCAAGAAACATCGCTTCATGAACTTGCCAGTGTTGACTTTTGCTCATATTGCTGTTTGATTAGAATTAAATTTGGACACTGTGTGTAAAACAATTTATCATTAACAAATAATCTACAGCCTGGTACAAATGGCAACTTAAATCTGCAATGTGAACAAACAAGCAAGGGAAAGAGAAAAAGAAAAGATATCAAACATGTGAATGATTGTGACATAACAAACAACAGAAGTACTAGCAGCTATGGAAACTGTCTATCTGGTGTCTTTGGTGGTGGGATTAGGACTCCCTGGGGTCCAGCCAAGTTTAAAGTGAACACAAACATGATAAACATTAATGCCTACTGGGCCTGACAGAAGTTGACATGTCTGGGTGATTTTAAATGGTCTATAATCCATGGACATAGCGACCTTTGCCATCCAGTGTCTTCACTTATCAAATGCAAATTTAATGGCAAAATACTCTCTCTTTTCTCCATCAAATGCAAATTTAATGGCAAAATACTCTCTCTTTTCTCCAGTAGATTTTGTGTATATTAAGACATTTTACATGAAAACGATCTGGGATTTCTAGATTTAGAATGGATTGAAGACCATCATCTTAGTTTATAAACAGGCAAGCTACCTTAAGGCAATTCACAAAGGCTATCCTAGTGAATCACTGTCACCACACTCACCAGCCACTTTATTAGGTACTGTACATCTTGCTTGTACTGGGTTCAACAACCTTTTGCCTTCAGAATTGCTTTAATTGTCCATGGCATAGATTCAACACGGTGCTGGAAACATTCCTCAGAAAATTTGGTTCACATTGACATGAAAACATCAAGCAGTTGCTGCAGATTTGTCTCAGATCTCCCATTAAACAACATTGCAAAGGTGCTCTGTTGGACTGGGATCTGGTGACCATGGAGGTCATTTGAGTTTAGTGAGCTCATTGTCATGTTCAAGAAACCAGTTTGAGATTATTTGAGCTTTGTGACATGGTGTGGTATCTTGTTGGAAGTAGCCATCACAAGATGGGTCCACTGGGGTCATAAAGGCATGGAAATGGTCTACAATAATACTCATGAAGGCTGAGATGTGTAAATAATGCTCAATTAGAGCTAAGCGGCCCAAAATATGCCAACAAAATATCCACCACACCAAATGCATGCATTGACATGTTACACTTGAAATCAACAGCTGGGTTAGTCCATATCTGACCCAAAGTTGAGTTGAAACAACCCAGCATTTATTGTATTTTTTTGAATGTATCAAGCTCAAATAAAAACACATATACATCTGTTTATCTCTCAGCATGAGAAAACGTCTGTTTCTTTGACAGCGCAAAGGGCGTGACCTCAAAATTAAAGGTGAATAATGCAACATGACACCAGCAGGGGTCATTCATAATTCATTACATAAGTGGTTGTTAAGAGAGAACTGTTGGGTGAAGTGGACATAGCTAATTATCATGAATAAAACTCAGCTGTTGACCAGTCAGAATCAAAGTCTGGAACTAACCATTTTATTATAGTATTTACAGCTCCTAAATTAATATAACAGGTTGTGGGAATGATAATCTGAAAATGTACACTGATATGCAGGTGCGGAAGACTTTAAATTAAATGCATACACCTCTTTTGCTATTGTTGCCGTAGGCTTCAGACCCCTGTTGTAGCGGATCACAGTGTGTTTATTTATGTGCCCTTCTCTCATCTATTTCCCAAGTACCTTTACATTTCCCTGTAGGTGGCACCTGAACTAAGACAGCACCCCTGTCCTCAGCACGACTCCTTTACCCAGACTTCAGTGGGAAAGACCTTAATGTGCAGCCAGCATGCCAGATGTGGTGTGATTTAGCACCTCTGATGAAGCTGTCAAACATGCTGCAGTGTTCCAGTGCTGAAGATGGAACGTTCCAGCAGGGTTATAAGCCAATTACTCACTCTGAAAACATCAAGTTTTTTTTTTTTTTTTTTTTGGAATGTGTCAGGAATGTGTTCTACGGCTTTTCCAGCACCTTCAAATTCCTGTAACTATGGAAACAAATGGACAATTGCCTCATACCTGGGACCTCTGGTGGGGGAATCGTGAATCTCTGTTATTTTATTTTGAATTTCCTCCCTCTGTAAGTGACTGATTGAATGATTGATTGGTTTAGTCGTTTTCAAGCACATCACAAGCAAATATGGGCTGGATCAAAGCATTATGTCAAGGACTTCCTTTCTATTGTCATGGGAATAATGCTAAAAATAGCCTGCTGATTCCAGCCAGTCAAAGCTTCAGAGAGCAGTTAGCCATGTAACAGAAACAAGCTGTCAAGTCTACAAGCAGACTGGAGGTCTTGAGATAATAAATAGAAGCATATTGCAATATGTAAAAAATGTTAATGAAGCACATTGTAAAAAAATGTTAAAAGGAGCAAATTTTTAAACATTCATGGCTTAAACAAATCACTTTAATATTCTTATTTTCCAGCTCATATTTTAATAATTAGTTTTGCTACTATAAAGGGCAATAATAATAATAATAATAATAATAATAAACATATATATTCTGTATATGCTATATACATATAGCATTGTTTATGGCAGCTCATCTGTAGCCCCAGTATCACTGAATGTCATTTGCTTTGTATAAAAAAAATGGATTTGGTTTGACTGACATTATCAAAAAGTTTCATGCTCAATGCATGTAAAGGGAACAACTGACATGGAGAAGAAAGAATAGAAATTATGGAATGGAAGTTTTTTTATTATTATTATTATTATTAGAAATGCACTCAAATTAAAGTAAAAAAGTACCCATCTCACAAATTTTCCACAAATTTAATCAAGTAGCAGAGTAAATGTACTTCGTTACCTACCTCTGAAATAAGAAGAAAGCTTAAGTCAATGCATATGCATGCATATTTAGCTTTTAAAGGTATTGTCTTTTTTATAAAGATATTGTGTTTTATTTTTTATTATTATTTATTTATTTATTTTTTTTTATTTAGTTTGGTTTGATTTGAAAGGCAGAAATTCTTTCATGATGATGAGGTACACAAAATATAAAGAATGAATCCCAAAAATCCATCATTTCCAGCATAACAAACGAACAATCTTAAAATCAAAGAAAGCATTTGATCAAGGTCCTGGTATTTTACATTACATCTCCCAACTTGCCGCAGGCTAACCTTCATACCTAATGCATTAAAAAAGCTCCTCAAACAGATTCTCTTAGATGTTCTGGAGCTTTCCATGCCTCCTTGCCTCCTCCATGCCTCATGAAGCATCTCTCCTTGGGGAAGTCAAAAAGGAATTACTCCAAAACATCAAAAATCAGCTTTGCTTTTACGCTGCTCATTTGATGTTTTTCTATTAGCTTTGGATTTCACCCCAGTGGCTAATTTTTTTGCATCGTCAGATTTTTTACTTGTTATTATGCTTTCCTGTACAGCAGCAGTTCAAAAGATGTATCAGGAGCTAGTAATCTCCCTTTGTTTATGTTTCTAATGAAATTGCTGTCCTTGCAGGATGCCTGTGCATGAAAACTTTATCAGTGCTCTGCATGCTGATTGGGACCAGCAGTGTTTGTGTTATCAGGACAGACATCTGGATAAAGCATTCAGCCTATCTCTTCAGGAGCATGTGGAGATAACTGTCCTAACTGATGAAAACTTGTTATATGAAGATATATTTGGTTCAAAAGTTCATTGTTGATTTTCATGCCTAGATGCAAACTGACTGACAACAATGTTTTGCGCTGCTGTGAACCTTCTAAGCTGCATTACGTCTGGGGTGAAATGGCATATTTAAATACAACTTTTATACTGGATTCAATGTTTGCACAGAATTTGCACAATATAAAATATATCTCAGAAAAAATGGCAAAACAGCTGTCCCTGTGGCTTATTAAAATCTTATTAATATGTCACTTATTTAGAATTTTGTAAAATGTTTTAATTTATTATTATTATTAATCAATATATCAGGTTGCATTTTACTGATTACTCTCTCAATTAAAATTCATATCAATATCGGTTTCATAGTTTTAGCACCAGATTCTATCAGACAGTAGCAATAACTGATTTCAGATAACTCGGTAACTATAAATAAACAACACATAAAGTGGCAACAACATATAGCTCATTGTTTCAGTTTCTCTTTTGTCATTTCAAACCACAGAAAATGATAGTGCTGCATAGATGGGTCAGTTACTCGAATTACGGTCAGATCTATTTATTTAAATCATTTCTTTTCAACAAACTAGTCAAAATGATTCACAAAGTCGTATCAGTGAGTCACAGATCAAATCAGATTGATCAAGCCTCAGATTGATATCCACTGGAAAATCTGAACATAAGAGACTGAAAATAGGTTTTCAGCTGTACATTTGCTGCGGATTAGGTTTATGTGTGGTAAGATTTGTTAATGTGACAGAAGTCTCTCTCTATCCTGCAGAACTGTTTGTGAACACTAAATCTGCTAAATATTTCCATTGTACCAAGATGCCATCTGTTTAATATGAGCTTCTTTCAAGCTGTTAATCTATTATGGCCAGATGCACAGTTTACAACAATAATTAACATACTGTAGACCCACATAAATGTATATAAAAAAACCTGATTTTATTAAATGTTAATTACATTTATTATTATTATTATTATTATTATTATTATTATTATTATTATTATTATTATTTTATAAAATAACAGTATTATTTTGGAAGACAAAAGAAAAATAAATACTGTTAAATAAAATTCAGTTTGCAATATTTGTGTTTAAATTGATATATAGGGTTAAAAATCTGTAGAAGTACAATATGAATTCAATATTTAATGATTTACTTTGTAGAATCACAGTACAAACTTAAAATGAAATAAAAAAGATTATATTTAAAAAATACATTTTATTATATAATGAAAATTAAATACAAGATGTAATTTTTAAATGCTTAAATATTTATACTGAATAACAGCAGAAAGGTGTTTTTTATTGTTTTATTTTATTTTTAATTGCCATAAAATACAAGATTTCAGATTTTGGTGAAACAGATAGATGAAGAAAGAAATTGTGCTGTTGAGCTGAGGGGGTTGTGGTTGTTGCACTCATGTTCCTTTAGTTTCATTATCATGGACTTTTAGTTCGATCACATCACGCTCCTGCACACCTGTTCCAGTGCCACCCTTTAATTCATGTTTTCACTGTGTATTTAAGTTCCTCTGTGTTCACTCCTCAGTTGCCTGGTACTGTTTGTGCTACACACACTCTTTTGCATATTGGTTTACTATTTGGTTACCTTCTGTTGTTTTCTTTAAAAAACTGTGTTGTTTTATTTACTTTGGATTTGTCTTTATCATCTGTCTTGGAACTATACATTACAGTGGTCTTTTCCCCCAGTTTTTTTTGTTTTTTTCCAGCACAGTTTTACATTGTTTTCCACAAAACCTGGGGGCCCTGTGTGGTTTTGATAATATATGAGGACTAACATTAAATGCCTTTTAATTAAAATTTTTAATTTATACAGTGTATTGTTAAGTAAAACCAAACCATATCACAAAAGGTCTCTACTAGAAGGGACAGAGCAATATATCAAATAATGTGAAAAAAAAGTCACTGCTTTCGAAACCACATACTTCCCTACTATATTGCAGGCAAAAGCTAATTAAGTATGTGTGAATCCTCAGTATTCATAAAAGAGTATGCAAAAATTACTGGTTGGTGTACTAATTTCCATGTGTATAATAATGTTGCAAAAAGAAAACAGTACATGAAAAGAGTAGTATGTTTGAAACCTCAGTATTCATGTAAGAGTAGTTGAGAAATCCCTGGATGTCCTACTGCTTCAGCCCTGCTTCTGAAGTGTGCATCTGATGGACACTTTTCTATCCCAGGAGGCCACGTGAGAGGAAATGACATAAAGAAGAAGAGGAGGATACATGTATGTCATAATCGAACATGGTGGAGAAGATGGATGAGGGTGTCTTCAAATGCTAGTGTAGGAGCCACGTTTAAATTACACATAGAAAATATTATGTTTAATTCTTGGATTAACCTGTCATGTGAATTTCATTATGCCTCTTTCATGCGTCACTACGGCACAAAAGTGCAGACCTTAATAGTCAATTAGTGTTGTTTGGGAGGAACAGGTTAAAGGTGGAAAGCAACCACATCTCTGTGCGTGCTTTATGGATATTGTGTAACGGGAGAGACTCCTCCGCTAACCTCAAGGGGCTAAAGAAAGTTTTTAAAGATTAGCCGCAAAAGGGAGTATTACAAACCAAAAACACGATTCCTTGTGTTAAAATTGCATTTGTTGAACAACTGTAGAGTCAACTATTGAATTGTTAAAGGTGTAAAGATGCTAGACAGTAGTATATTTGTGATTTTGCTGTAGCGGGGAGCTCCAGTAAGCACACATACGTCTTCAAACTGGGTTTACATAAACCATATACATCTTTAAAACTATTACTAAATGTATATTTATCATCTGACAGGAAAATCTTTGATAAGTATTGCATATGAGCACATCCCAACATGAAATAGACATCTGAGTGAGTGATGTATGTGTGCTATTATGTAGAATTTACTGTTATCAACACTGCTTGCATAAGATGAACTTAAGTAATGTAAATAAACAAATCAACATAAAGTAACTTAACATGAGTTATCTGTTTTATTTGTCCATTAGTACTGCTGATAAATTGAGGAACATTTGTGTTGGAAAATACAAATCAGCCAGTTAACACATCAGCAACTACCTTAAAATGTAAATGTAGTATTGAGCACATAAATCACAGATGAAACCTGAATCTTGTCTGGATGTTATAGGAACAGATGACACACACATGTTTATTATTGCATCCAGCTGCCGCTGATCACAGCATGAGTATAAGAGGCAGCAGGTGCACCGCATTCATTCATCCTTTTACTTTAGAGCAGAGAGCCAGCGAGTGCCGGCGAGAACAGAGAATCATCTTTGTGCAGACAGCCACACCAGGAATGTGCGGTGGCCAGCTCCCCTGCGTGCTTCAGCATTTCTCTAACAGAGCAACATGGTGATCTTGTCTTTTTAAAGATGTCTTATCATCTGTGCATTTCTGGGTGCGGTTGCTATCTGGCACATCGGAACGTTCACGATCGCTGTCTCATATGTCTGGGCATTGAGCACACTGAGCAAGCGTTCGTGGATGGTGCATGTTCTTTTTGTGGGGACATGACCATCTCGGAGTTGGATGAAAGACTCTGTTACTTCAAACATGGTGGGGTCCCTCTGCATCTGCCATGATCCAGTGTTAGTCTCGGCAATCGAGGCGGCACTGCGTCCAGTGGACTCGGCCATGGAGGGAGCCAGCTGTGGAGCGGCCGTGGAGGGAGCCGGCTGTTTCCTTCAGTTCGCCCCCTTGAGACCAGATGTCAATCGCTGCATCGGAGGGTGAGCTCTATCTCTCCGGGGATGACAACCCGGGTGTGTTGCCCCCTTCGGGTGTGACAGCATTGTCCGAGCCAGACCCAGAGATGACGGCTATGCTTTTGCTCCCCTCCAGTGCCATTCTTCCCGGAGGTGAATGAGGAGCTTACAAGATTGTGGAAGGCACTTTTTTCTGCCCAAAACAAATCTTGTAGTTCCTCCACTCTCACCACCCTCATTGGTGAAGCCCCTTTGGGGTACACGGGCATTACCTCTGTGGAGCGGTCTGTTGCCATTTTACAGCCCTTACTTTATTGTGCCCAAGAAAAACGGTGGGTTACGACCGATCTTGGATCTGCGAGTTTTGAACCTTGTGCTTCACGA
The DNA here is from genome assembly GCF_018340385.1 of Cyprinus carpio. Lineage (NCBI taxonomy): Eukaryota > Metazoa > Chordata > Actinopteri > Cypriniformes > Cyprinidae > Cyprinus > Cyprinus carpio. Next base: position 6,336,982 of record NC_056585.1, read on the forward strand.
GCTGCCGTTCAAGATGTTGATCCAGACACTCATTTTCGAGTGCATCCGTCCCCAAGACTGGTTTGCAGCGATCGACCTGAAAAATGTGTACTTTCATGTCTTGATCCTCCTGCAGCACAGGCCATTCCTGCGGTTTGCTTTCGAGGGTTGGGTATATCAGTACAATGCACTGACCTTCGGGCTGTCCCTGTCGCCTCGTGTCTTCATCAAAATCGTGGAGAAAGCCCTTGTTCCTTCGAGAGAACGGGAGGTGTGCATTCTCAACTATCTCAACGACTGGCTCATACTCGCACAGTCTCGCGATCCGTTGTGCGCACACAGGGACCTGGTGCTCAGACACCTCAGCCCGTTGGGTCAACTGGGAAAAGAGCAAACTCTTGCCAAAGCAGAGGATCTCTTTTCTTGGCATCGAGTTGGATTCGGTCAGTCAGACAGCATGCTTCACCCAGGAATGTGCTTAGTTGGTGCTGAACAGTCTCAAGACTTTATCAGGCATGACGGCGGTCCCACTGAAATTCTTTCAGAGGCTCCTAGGGCATATGGCTGAAGCTGCATCGGTAGAGTTCCCCTCGGTCTGCTCCATAAGAGACTGCTTCAACACTGGCTCCATGGCCGAGTCCCGAGGTGGGCGTGGTGACGCGGAACCTTCAGCCCGTGGTCAGATCCCTTGTTTCTCCGGGCAGGGGTGCCACTGAAACAGGTATCCAGGCATGCTGTGGTATTCACGGATGCCTTGGCCACTGGCTGGGGGGCCACGTACAATGGGCACGCAGTGTCAGGGGTTTGGACAGGTACCCAACTGTGCTGGCATATCAATTGCCTCGAGTTGCAGGCCAGTGAATTCCTGAAATCAGGTGTGAGGCTAGTGCCCATATGAGTGACCCGGTTGGGATCCCATATGTGTATTCCACAGTACACCTACTAAGACCATGTTTCCCCTGGCAGACCACATTCCGCATCTCTAAATAATGCAGCCATAAGCCATCTCAGAGACTTCCATGTGCAGTAGGGCCCCTCAGGGTTACTCCACGTGAGTAAATTACACTTAACCCCCTCTGGTAGGAGGTGACTCCGCAGTGTGTCCTCTTCCAAATGGAGGGGCATGCTTTCCCAGTGTTATCCAAGTCCTACTGTTGGGTTGCGAGGAACAACTGTAGTTAACCTTCTCTGTATAGAGCCCAGTCCTATCATCTGCCATATAGGAAGGATCAGGAGGCCTACACAGGGCACTGGAGGGGGCAGCACCTGTGGCATGTTGGTAGGGATCCCAATTCGTCGGTCATCAACGACATGACGCCAAGATTGACCAACTGAAAGGGAACATCTCGGTTATGTATGTAACCCTTGTTCCCTGAAGGAGGGAAAGGAGACGTCACGTGCTTACGCCACAGTTGCTGTCACCGGCTCATGCAATGGATACAATAATCGCATGCCAATGTGCATTGGCTCGTTTAGTTGTATTCAAGTGGATTGGTCTTTTTGGCGAGATCCCAATTCGTCGGTTATCACCAACATGACATCTCCGTTCCCTCCTTCAGGGAATGAGGGTTACATACGTAACTGAGACGTTAATTCTAATACAGAAATCAAATGACATTGTGCTGTTACAATGACTGCTTTTGTATTATATTTATGCATTTTTTTGTAGAATAAAAAACTGGTGTGAGCACTCAGGATGGGGATCCCACAGGAACATCCTGGAAATGGTCCAGTGCCATGGATGAGTTAAGGAAATGCTATCACAATGAAAAGAGGACAACAAACTCTATCTGTGTGCCACCTTCTCACATTGCCTCAAATAGGATCTGGGAGATTGTGAACTCTTAGTGGTCAGACTGGTATTTGAGGATTAGAGACTTTGGCTTTAGGGAGTGGAGAGGGAGCCATCCCAAGGTAACACCCCTTTTTGGTCATTATCAGCAGATACTCTAAAGCTGGCAGATTCATATCCTTTTCTAACCCAAATTACCTAATGCCAATTTAACTGCCAAACTTGTTATTTACCATGTTTTCCTAGTCTGTAGTATTCCCCAGGACTATGATTCTGTCTTCTGTTTTTTTTCTATCTAGAGGACTGATGGAGAGGGTGAACCAGGAGCTGAAGACCACCCTCTGGTGAATGGGGGGCAATGAAGAGCATTATTTGTAGGACTGATGGAGAGGGTGAACCAGGAGCTGAAGACCACTTTATTTACCTTTTAAGCTCAGTCAGTAAAAATTAATTAGTTACATATTTAACCAGTAGGGCCGGGAGGCAAAAAATGCGGATAGACCAAGGGTGTCAAACTCCTACATGGTCCTCCTTTATTTTATGGATGTGATATTTAGAGTGTTATTTTGTCTTTTTTTGTGATTTGTTATTTATAGTTTCAGTTTGGAGTTTGTTTACATTTTGTTCCTTCATTTTTTGAAAATTGTGATGGTTTTTTGTATTCTATTTTGATTATGGTTGTGTTGGGTTCGAGTCCATCTAAGTCGAGTCTGAGTTTTGTTCCTAAGTCTGAGTCCAACTAAACACTACTGTTTCTGTCAGTATCTTAACCTTGTTTTAACCTTTAAAACTAAAAAAAAAAAAAAAAAAAAAAAAGGTAATGTCAATTTAAATGTAAAAAAAAGCTAACATCTATTGCATCTTGCCAGTTGGATTTTTGATTTCACATCATCTCCTAATTTGTGTTCTGCTCACCAAACTTAAAGTAACAGAAGTTATGGCTGACTTTAATTACTGTATGTATTGTGACATATTTCAGAGTCAGCTGTAAGGACCTTTGAAATAACTGAAATCATTTGGTGAAGTGGTATGGAAATGTAATATGGTCAAGAACAGCTTCCGTAGTATAATGGCAGTTCATTGTTTGAATCTATGTTTTGAAAGTGATAAATATTTTGGTAGGGCTTTTTCCTGCCTGCACATAGATGATCCACACCTGCATATTTATTACATATATATTTACATATTTATCATAGTAAAAAGCTATAGTAATAATTAGTATATAAATAAAATAAAATAAAATAAGATTTTTTCCCCCCACTGTGTGGACATGTGGAAGACAGAAGAACAGTTACTGTTTTTGATCCATAAAAACTACTGCCGCAAAGATGTTAGAAGCATTATATTTCTTTAAAACTAGAAGCTGCCAAATGAAAAAAAAAAAAAAAAAACAAAAAAAAACCGCAAAACTATACTAAACTAATAAGTAAAATGTTCTCAAGCTAACTGAAGGCAAGTAAACAGTGTAATTATTAATTACAAGCAAATGGATAAATATATTAATCAAAAATACAAATGAAACCTAAACAACATTTAATTAGGGATTAAACTGGGATTTTTTTATGGTTGACAAACTGACAAGACAGGCATTTTGACATAACTTGTCGTTTATTTCGAGTTTGTAGCAATAACATGCAAAAGAGAACTTATAAGGCAGAACACATTTTTCAGGTCTGACTTTTTTTCTTATGTTGCTAGGCAACCACTGAATCAGCTTTCCTGCCAGTCTAATTGAGGATTTTAGAGCGAGCCCTCTAAAATCTTTGGTTTGCTGTTAAGTAAACGGTCATATTAGCAGAAGCTTTCAAAGAAATACAGCTTCGGGTAACCCGCTACAACCACCACAAGTTTCTCATCCATCATTGCTAGGGTGGCCATACCTGTATGTGCCATTCATATGGGGCACATCCTGGCCAGGATTTTTATATTGCCTAAAACATCCAAAGTAGTTTGACCTATAATGCAGATATTGTACATAAACAACCAATCATGGCACGTGAGAAGTTGAGATCTACAGAAAACAATCAAAGTGATGCAAATACGCACACGTGTTTGTTCGTTCGTTCACTTGAAGCGTCGCTGCGCACCGATCATTAAATGACACCAAAGTACTGCGAGAGCAATTCAAAAGCATAAGGAGCCGTCTGCTCTGCTCTCTATAGCTCTCATGAATGTCATACAACGATCAATCTGCACAGTACAAACAGCCAATACCTGGATATTTTAGGCAATATAGAAATCCTACCAAGGGTGTGTCCTGTAAAATTAGCCCATATGGTCACCCTAATCATTGGCATTGCAATCTCTGGACGTTCCAAGCAACTGTAAACTTCTGTCACCACAATGGAAGGCCCGCTTCTCCATTCTTTCGATTGGACAATGGGGGAAAACTGTGAATGACATTGGGCACTTTTCTGCTGAGAGTTGGTATTTTTTTTTTCAACTTCAGGCACTAAGATCACTCCTGCAAAAACATGAGGCGCAGTAGGTGGCTAAAACCTGTGTCAACCCAACCCGCCTACATGCCCTCACCCTGATCCCCTAGCCTGAGAGTGTGGCTGTCAACTAAGATGTCCCGTATACTGGACCTTATTCACCTTATTGATTTGTGACATTTCCTTTTTTATTGATTGATTGAGTTCATTGACTTTATTTATTTAATTAATTTCTTTACCCCCACATATTTTCCTCTTAGAAACAACTTTTTTTTTTCTTCCTTTACATGAACCGCCTTTTTAAGGTCATACCACAGAATCTCAATAGGATTCAGGTCAGGACTTTGACTAGGCCACTCCAAAGTCTTCATTTTGTTTTTCTTCAGCCATTCAGAGGTGGAAATGCTGGTGTGTTTTGGATCATTGTCCTGCTGCAGAACCCAAGTTCGCTTCAGCTTGAGGTCACGAACAGATGGCCGGACATTCTCCTTCAGGATGTTTTGGTAAACAGCAGAATTCATAGTTCAATTTATCACAGCAAGTCTTCCAGGTCCTGAAGCAGCAAAACACCCCCAGACCATCATACTACCACCACCATATTTTACTGTCAGTATGATGTTCTTTTTCTGAAATGCGGTGTTACTTTTATGCCAGACGTAATGGGACATACACCTTCCAAAAAGTTAAACTTTTGTTTCGTCAGTCCACAAAGTATTTTCCCAAAAGTCTTGTGGATCATCAAGATGTTTTCTGGTAAAACTGAGACGAGCCTTTATGTTATTTTTGCTCAGCAGTTTTCGTCTTGGAACGCTGCCATGCAGACCATTTTTGCCCAGTCTCTTTCTTATGGTGGAGTCATGAACACTGGCCTTAACTGAGGCAAGTGAGGCCTGCAGTTCTTTGGATGTTGTTGTGGGGTCTTTTGTGACATCTTGGATGAGTCATCGCTATGTTCTTGGGGTAATTTTGGTCCCCCTGCTGTGGCAGTGGGAAAATAGTGGAATAGCTCATGCGGGAGTGGGAATTGCTGCAGCAGTGTGGAAATATGTTAGAGCTCCTGCGGGAGCAGATACTGCTGGCATCTGAAAAGAAACTCCCGTGGGAACTATGCTACGAGTGGGAATTGCTGCAGCAGTGTGGAAATATGTTAGAGCTCCTGAAAAAGAGAAATTGGCTTCTTTGTGAGGGGGTGATGATTTGTGATGTTTCAAATAAAGATGAAGGCTCTTGCTGTAGCAGGAACTGCTGCACAGTGAGGGAATTTAGGCAAGGCTCCTGCGGGAGCGGGCACTGCTGCGACAGTGGGGAAAGACAGGAAAGGCTCCTGCAGGAGCGGATACTGCTGCGGCAATGGGGAATACAGAAAAAAGGGCTCCTGCGAGCGCAGACACTGCTGCGACAGTGGGGAAATACGGGAAGGGTCCTGTGGGAGCATACACTGCTGCGGCAGTGGGGAAATATGGAAAGGCTCCTGCGGGAGCGGGCACTGCTGCGGCAATGGGGGAATACAGAAAAGGCTCCTGCGGGAGCTGACACTGCTGCGGCAATGGGGAATACAGAAAAAAGGGCTCCTGCGAGCGCAGACACTGCTGCGACAGTGAGGAAATATAGGAAGGCTCCTGTGGGAGCATACACTGCTGCGGCAGTGGGGAAATATGGAAAGGCTCCTGCGGGAGCGGGCACTGCTGCAGCAGTGGGGAAATACAGAAAGGCTCCTGCGGGAGCTGACACTGCTGCGACAGTGGGGAAAAATGGAAGAGCTCCTGCAGGAAATATGGAAGTGCTCCTGCGGGAGCAGGAAATGCTGCAGTGGGGAAATGGAGAAAAAGGCTCCTGCGGGAGCGGGAACTGCTGTGGCAGTGTGGGAATTAGGTAAGGCTCCTTCAGGAGTGGGAACTGTGTGGGAATTAGGTAAGGCTCCTCCCAGAGCTGCAGTGGCAGTGGGGAAAATGGAAAAGCTCCTGTGGAAGCGAGGATTAGGGAAAATATGGAAGACCACCTGCAGGAGCGGGAACTGCTGTGGCAGTGTAGGAATTAGGTAAGTCTCCTGCAGGAGCAAATCTGAAAAAGCTCCTGCTGGAGCGGGCACTGCTGCGGAGCGGGCACTACTGCTTCAGGGCCTGCGCCAGGAGAGTTCAGAGGGATGGGTGGGGTGTGGGAGAGGAGAGGGGGGGAGCATGAGAGGAGGAGGAAAGATAACTGCTGGAGCCGCCTGCGGAGATGTGCTCACACTTGTGGAGGCGTGCTCATGCTTGGGATGGCTCCGGGAGTGGAAGAGAGAGGGGAAAAGAGAGGGAAATGGCAGGCATCGGGGGCCTGCGCCATTAGCGGAGGCATGCTCACACTTTGACCAGCTCTGGGAGTGGAAGAGAGAGGGAAAAAAAGAAAGGGGAATGGCAGGCATCGGGGCCTAAGCCAAGGGTGTTTGGAGGGATGGGTAGGGCAGAACATAGAGAAGGAAGGGGAGCATGAGAGGAGGAGGAAAGATAGCTGATGGAGCTGCCTGCGGAGACGTGCTCACGCTTGCGGAGGCGTGCTCACGCTTGGGACGGCTCCGGAAGTGGAAGAAGAGAGGGGGAAAGAGAGGGTGAATGGCGGGCATCGGGGCCTGCGTCATTTATGGAGGTGGCCTCACACTGGGGTTAGACTGTGGGGCTGCAGGCCATGAGTAGGGGAGGGGGTTGTAGGAAAAGGGGTGTCGATGGGTCTGCACCGCTATCGGAGGCGATGCTCATGCTAGTGTCTGCTACGGGAGCTGGAGGCCACTGAAAAGGAAAAAAGGGGTAAGTAGCAGCAGGAGGAAGGTCTGAGATGTGAGGGTCTATGTTGCAAGAGGAAGCAGCTTCACACTTGCTTCATGTGCTGTAGGCCACAGGAAGGGAACCCTGAAGACCCTGTGTGCAGCCTGCACTGCTAGTGGAGGCAGCCTCACTCTAGCATTTGCTACGGGAGCTGGAGGCCACTGAACAGAAAAATGGCTATTAGTAGCATGAGGGAGCGGAAGAGATGTGGGCATGTTTACAAATGGAGGCAGCCTCACGTTTGCTTCAGCTGTTGTAGCTGTAGGCTGTGGGAAGGGGTTGGGGTGTGTGAAGTCTTGAAGAACCTGTGTAGCCTGCACTGCTAACAGAGGCAACCTTATGTTAATGTCTGCTACGTGAGCAGGAGGACACTGAAAAGAAAAAAGGGGGTTAGAAGTAACAGGATGGAAATACTGGGATGTGCGGGCTGGTGTTGCAAGTAGAAGCAGCTTCAAGCTTGCTTCGGCTGCTGTAGTTGTTGGCTGTGGGAAAGTAGAAGGGTTAGTAACATTTGACGGGGCAAGCTAAAAATGCCTGGGTAGCCTACTGTGTTGCCGGTGTAGCAATTGGTTGCCTGATTTGACAATTCCTCAAGCCTTGTCCACATTAATACGTTCCTGTTGAAAAGCATCTTTTCCTCTCATTTTGGCCTTGCAGCCTTTTTAAATGTTCTCCAGAGCGGATAAATTTGAGAATGCTGTTTTCACATTGTAGTATGGACTGTGGAAACAGAGGCTTTTGAAAATGATGAAGCATGTTTAGTCTTGTAACACATTGTACCAATAGACATTATAGAGGTTTGAAATCTTGAGATATGCGATGGCTTACACTAATAACTGTCTAATATTATTCCAAGCAGCTAGTCCCATTTGTAATGTCCATTGTCAGCCCAGCAACACAGTTCAATAAATCCACTTCAGAAACGTTGTTGAAATAAAAGATGAAAATCTCCGGTTTTTATTCCTTGGTTTCAAATTTACAAAAAAGAAAAAATGTGAGCTGACTAATACACTTATTCTATAGTCGCTAATGAAATAAAAGATTACTAATAAAAGTAACTAGAAGTTTAGCAGTTAGCAGGTAAGAAAACCATTCGCTTCCACAGCTCTCAAGATCTGAATAACATAATGAGAATCAACGTAATATAGTTGGCCTTTACTTAAAGAGGTAGTACACTATTTTTACCAATATGTACCAAAACCTATAAACACATGAATTCTAAGATGCTTTTTAACCTTTTAAGTAGTATTTAACATTTTTACCCATTACATGAACTTCTAAATTAAATTATTTACCTTTTTAACATTAATTCTTATTCACATTACTATGATTCTACTTTGGCCTCTACATACCCGGCCCCTAATTGCCTTCTATCCTAGAAGCAATTATGACTTTAAATGTCTTTCTTTTGAGTTAAAACTCAGTTACAGTCCTTCTCATACTGCTTCCTGAAGTAAGGAGAGTTTAGTTATCGGCCTCTCAAGTTCATTCGTCTTAGTCTTGACTCGAACCTTGCGGACCACTCCATGCTCGTCCTCCATAGTCTTAACGATTCTTCCCATCAGCCATGCTCCCCTGGGGGCTGATTCATCGACAATCAAGACTACATCTCCCGGGATGAAGTTCCGTGATGGATGGTTCCATTTCTGTCTCTTCTGAAGTTGAGGCAGATATTCCTTGGTCCAGCGCTTCCAGAATAGATCGCTCATATACTGGACTTGCCTCCATCTTTTACGTGCATAAGTATCATCCTTATGGAAGAGTCCTGGTGGTAAGTTGGGGTTAGTCTTGAGCAGGAGTAAGTGCTGTGGGGTAAGAGCTTCCAGATCATTAATGTCATTGGAAGGCATGGTAATAGGCCTACTATTCAGAATGGCTTCACATTCACAGAAGAACGTCTGAAGACCTTCCTCATCCAAGTTTTGTTCTCTCAGTGTAGAACCCATGATTGTCCTGATGGAGCGGATAATTCTCTCCCACACCCCTCCATGGTGGGATCCGGATGGTGGATTGAATAACCATCTGATGTCACGTTGGAGCAAGCTGTTCTCAATTTGTGAAGTATTTCCACTCCTTTATTGCCTTTCTGAGCTCATGATCAGCTCCAACAAAGTTGGTCCCATTATCAGATCTCATCTCCTTTACCTGACCTCTTCTTGCAATGAAGCGACGCAGAGCTTGAATAAAGGAGTCTGTTTCCAATGATGTTGCTATTTCTATGTGAACCGCACGACATGCAAGGCAGGTAAATATCACCCCATATCTTTTTACAGATGATCTTCCACGTTTAATGTTGAATGGCCCAAATAGATCCACTCCAGTTCTGGTGAAGGGTGGTTCGTCTGGTAAAACTCTGTTTCTTGGTAAGTCCGCCATCATTTGTGTGCCTAATGCACCATGTTGTCTTCGACAGATAGTACATCGTGACAGCATTCTTCTAATTGACGAGAGAGCATCGATAATCCAGTACTTTTGACGTACATGAGACAAGACATGATTACGTCCACTGTGTCCCAGCCGCTCATGTGAATCCTGGAGAATCAGATCAGCCACACGATGGTTCTTAGGCAGGATTATAGGGTGCTTGGCTTCGGCTGGCATGGATGCCCGACTGAGCCTCCCTCCAACACGAAGGATTCCCTCTTCAAGTTGTGGATTCAGTCTGAAAGATTCGACTACTCTTCTTGATGGAGTCCTTTCTACGAAGAGCAGATATCTCTTCTTGGAAACTACTTTGCTGACAATGGCTGATGATATCCGTCTCAGCTTGTCGCAGATTGTCCACAGTCAGGTAAGTCTGTTTGAGACTCTTTTTGTAGCTCAGCATCTCCCTGTCCACCCGTTGTTGATCACTGTACAATCCATTCATCTCCTTTCTTTTCCTTGACAGGTTTACCAGGGTTCCCTTGAGTCGTGTGAGCCACGCCACAGCCTTCTTGAGGTGTATCCATGAAGAATAGTATCCAATTAGTTTTTTTGCATTGCATCAGTGCTTTCTTCTGCTGTTGTAGCATTGACAAGTATGCCTTTCTTGACCTCAGGATCTTCAGCCGTGAGCTCTTCTAGGTAATCGTGTTTGTCTGGCCATTCCCTTTCAGGTTTACTGAGGAAGACAGGTCCTGCAATCCAAACTTCGTTCTTCATGAAGACACTCACCTTTTGTCCCCTGGAGGCGCAATCAGCAGGATTCAACTGAGTGTTGATGTAGCTCCATTGCTGCACTTTTGATGCTTGCAAGATTATGGCAATCCTATTCGCCACAAATGTCTTAAATCTGATGTTCTCATTTGCTAAGTACCTGAGTACGGCAGTACTGTCCGTCCAAAACCTGGAATCTGACAGTGGCAACTGTAGTTCTTTCTTCAGCATGACATCCACCTTCACAGCTAAGGCAGCCGCCGTCAGCTCCATCCGCGGGATAGTTGGTGGTTTGAGAGGGGCAACCCTTGCCTTTCCCAAGACAAATGAGCAGAGTATTTGATTGTTACTGTTCTTCTGGACTAAGTAAGTCACAATACCGTAGCCTGTTTTCGCACGCGTCACAAAAGTGATGCAACCAAGCTTGCACTGTTTTCCCAAACTCAGGTGTCTTAAAGCACCGATCCACTCCAAAGTCAGTGAGCTGTTGAAGTTCTTCAGTCCACTCTCTGTCCATTGTTGTGCGAAATGTTCTGGCACAGTGTCATCCCAGCCTGTTCTTAGTCTACACAATTCTTGCAGGATGTTTCTAGCAGGCAGTATGACTGGCGACAACATTCCCAGTGGGTCGTAGACTGAACTCATCGTAGACAGGATTCCTCTCCTGGTGAGAGGCTTCTGCTCTATATGCACATGGAACTTGAACTGATCTGACCGGATACACCACTGTACTCCCAAAGCTCTCTTGATGGCGAGTGAATCCTGGTCAAGATCGAGATCTTTGACTTCTGTTGCCCGGTCCTCAAGTGGAATGTTTAACAACACATTTCGATTGTTCGTTGTCCATTTTGTCAGTCTAAAACCTCCTGTTTGACAGATGGCCTTCAAGTCTTGTAGTAGTCTGACTGCTTCTTGTTCAGTGGCAACTGATCTCAAACAATCGTCTACATAAAAATTATTTAAGACTGTATCCACAACTGCTGCACCAAACATGTTCTTGTTGTCCTCGGCACACCTTCTCAATGCATAACTTGCGCAACTTGGTGAGGAGGTGGCTCCAAACAAGTGTACCTCCATTCTGTACTCTTGCATTTCTTTTGAGGTGTCGCCGTCCGGCCACCACAAAAACCTGAGAAGGTCGGCATCTTCTGGTGGGACTTTGACCTGGTGGAACATCGATTCCACATCCGCCATGATTGCGACTCGCTCTTGACGGAATCTAGTCAAGACACCAACCAGACTGCTTGTCATGTCAGGCCCTTGCAGTAATTGTTCATTGAGTGTGGTTCCTTGATATGAAGTGCCACAGTCGAATACCACACGCATTTTATGCTTCTTAGGGTGGTAGACACCGTGATGCGGAATAAACCCACACCTTTCCATCACTCCGTTTTAGTTCTTCATCTGGAACCTTTACAGCGTAGCCCTTCTTTATCACATCATTCATGAAGCTGACATAGTCCTCTTTGAACGTTTGATTTCTCTGTAGCTTCTTTTTCATGTTGAGCACTCGTTGCTCTGCCATTGCTCTGTTGTTGGGCATTTTCACATCCTTGTTCTTCAACGGAAGACCAATAGAGTAGTGTCCGTTGACCAGCTTTGCCGATTTGGAAACTCTCTCCATAAACAGTTGGTCTTCCTTAGACATTTCTAACTGCTCTCCTTGAGCATTCTCAGGAAAATCGTACTTGAGTTGCTGAGTCCATAAGTCTTCGAGTCGAGCCACTGAGATCCGATTCATCTGGATCTGCGGGTATCCATTCTTTGTCCAGCTTCTGAAGTTCTCACGCAGCGGTCCGTTCACTGTCCATCCCAAAGCTGTGCGTACTGCATACGGCCCATCCTTGACACTGCGGATTACCTCTTTTGGCTCCAAAGCCTTTGCCACATCAGTCCCAATGAGAAGACCGATATCCGCGTTGATCGATGGAATTCGTACACCTCGTAGATGTGGCCACCTATCCACGTCTTCTTGGGTTGGAATGTTCTCTTTACTTGCGGGGATAACCTTTTGTGCGAAAAACACCTGTAAGCTCGATAAAGTCATCACCTTCTAAGCTACTCACTTCTAGGTCTGATACAGCTTTACATGAGACTGTCTTTTGGTCTCCAATAGTAGTGAGTAGGATGTTCACATTTTTTTCCTTGCAGGTGAAGGTCGTTCGCCAGCTTGTTAGTGCAGAAGGAGGCGTTACTCCCTGGATCCATGAATGCATAACAAGTCAGCACCTTGTTGCCTTTCTTTGCCTTTACCCTCACAGGAACGATGGCGAGGACACTACCGGTACCCCCGACCCCAGTCATGAGAGCATGCTTCCCCTGCATCCACGAATCCACTGACAACGGTTTGCTCTTCCTTTGGAGACTCCTCTTTTGGCTCCTCCTGTGATGCCTCTTCCTTTGGTAAGTCTTTAAATTTCTGCTTCATGTGTAAGAGCGTAGGGTGTGTCGCTGAACATATCTGACAGCTTTTCTTTTCTTCACAGGCATTACTCATGTGTCCTCCTATAAGACAACTGAAACAAAGTCCTTTACTCTTCAGGAATTCAAGCTTTTCTTTGTGAAGCTTTCTTTGGAGTTTCTTGCACTGTTCCATGGTATGATCTCCCTGACAGAAGATACAAGGTTTCATGAAGGCTTTGTCCATGTTTGTTCCCTTCTCCTGAGCTTTCTTGTTTCGGGCACTAGCAGCATCTTTCTCAGCTTTCTGTTCTTTTACTTCAGTGGCTAGTGTTGTGATGTTTTTCTTTCCACTTAACCTTTCAGTCTGGCGCCTTGTTTGTCCTGAGATTTCACCAAACACAGGGTGTGCTGCTATTTCAGCCTGTGTGTTGACAAATGACACTATGTCTTTGAACTTTGTCCGCCGATCTTGCTTTTTCTGAATGTCTATGGCGACACTCCTGAATCTCTCTCTCAGCCTGTATGGGAGCTTTGAGATGATCGTACGCATGTTAGCAGCATTTTCCATCTCTTCTAAGTACTCCAGATCTGACATTGCATTATTGCAGTTTGTCATAAAGAGTGCGTATGCTTCAAGTGCCTTGGTGTCATCTGCTTTAATGGCAGGCCAGTTTAAAGCCTTGTCAAGGTATGCCATGGATATCTTATATTTATCACCAAAGCGTTCCTTTAGCAGTCTCTTGGCTTCGGAGTAGCCCTGATCTGGATCCATATGAAAACAGCTGCGCACTAAGTCATTAGGCTGCCCATTTGTGTGCTGTTCTAGATAGTAAAGCCGATCTTTGCTGTTTTCAGTCTTGCTTTCTATACGATGCTCAAAGGCTCTCATGAAGAGACGATATTCTAATGGATCTCCCTTGAAAACTGGAATGTTCGGTGATGGCAATGTAGATAGCCCTTTGCTGCTTTATTAGGCTTTCAGTGATGTCGTTTTGCCGTTGCATGACTGTAACCAGATTATCTGTGTGATTATCTGAAGTGACAGGAGCTCGTATTGCATCTGCACCTCTTCCACTAGTGTGGCTATGCCAAGTTCCACTGCTAGCTACACTTCTCTTACTGTGGCTGACATCATGCTTCCTTGGCGCAGACATCAATATTTCCACCCTACTGCCTTTGGTTCTACTTTTCACCTCTGAACTTTCATATTTTCTTAACACGGCTAATCGTGCATCATTTGCAGCGAGCCCTGCTTGCAGCTCCAACTGTTCTTTTTCAACCTTGAGCTTTAGTTCATGCTCCTCTAAAGTCTGTCTTTTTTCTCAATGTAGCTGACTTGGCTAACAGAGCAGCTCTCTCTAATTCGACCTTTAAGCGCTCAGCACGAGCTGACGATGTTGCAGAAGTAGCAGAAACAGACTTAGATTTTCTAGACTTACTGGATGTGACTGACACACTATCTTCAGGATGTATCTGCTCACTAACCTTGTTAGCCTCTTCTCTGCGTAGTATTGCATTCTGTATCCATGCTGTCACTTCTTGCACAAATTCTCTGTGCTCGTTATTTCTTGGCTCAAACCAATCCCTTTGATCTGTGTTCAAATTCTCTATGCATTCAATCTGGCAAAATATGTCTTTAACGTCAGCATTTATTTTACTGAATTCCTTTATCAGTGTTTCATACTTGGCCAACAATTCCTTTGCTATGATTTCCACATTTGCATCATCATCCATTAAACCATGCAATTCGTTCTTTTTCTCAGTTAGTTGTCCTAATATGGCTCTTCTGGAGCTCATTTTCGTTTGCAGATTATACTCCAATGCTTTAAGTGTTGGCTTAACCACTCGTTTTTTCTCAGTTAGGCTTACCGTGGCTTCTGTTCCTGTCTCCGTCATGATTGCTTTGATAGTCAGTCCGTTTTCTCCACAGGCTCCACCCGCAACAGTCGAGCAGCAGCAACGACGAACTCCCTGAGACGTCAGCAATCCACTTAGCACTCACAAGCCACGAGTACAGCACATGATCAGGCTAGTCGAGAAAGTTAGCCCTTCATTGAACCTTCATTTATGTTCCACTTTCCGCAAACCTCTCCAAAGGCTCGTTGTCCAATGTCAAGCAGGTTTTCTTACTAATATAGAGGTTTGAAATCTTGAGATATGCGATGGCTTACACTAATAACTGTCTAATATTATTCCAAGCAGCTAGTCCCATTTGTAATGTCCATTGTCAGCCCAGCAACACAGTTCAATAAATCCACTTCAGAAACGTTGTTGAAATAAAAGATGAAAATCTCCGGTTTTATTCCTTGGTTTCAAATTTACAAAAAAGAAAATGTGAGCTGACTAATACACTTATTCTATAGTCGCTAATGAAATAAAAGATTACTAATAAAAGTAACTAGAAGTTAGCAGTTAGCAGGTAAGAAAACCGTTCGCTTCCACAGCTCTCAAGATCTGAATAACATAATGAGAATCAACGTAATATAGTTGGCCTTTACTTAAAGAGGTAGTACACTATTTTACCAATATGTACCAAAACCTATAAACACATGAATTCTAAGATGCTTTTTAACCTTTTAAGTAGTATTTAACATTTTACCCATTACATGAACTTCTAAATTAAATTATTTACCTTTTTAACATTAATTCTTATTCACATTACTATGAATTCTACTTTGGCCTCTACAGACATGTTTATAGCAGTAACGTTAATTTGCAGTTATGAGCTATTCACTTTCACACTGCTCTAAAGATATTTACTTTGTTCTCTTTTCATATTACAGTCCTAAAAAGACAACAGAAAATTTACTCACAATTGCTGTCCAGCAGAAAACACGAGGGCAGTTGCGTTTTAGATCAATTCTGAGTGAGCGCGCCAGTAAATGGTGAAATATTTCCATAAATAAATTGATCCTGCCAGAAGAATTGCATGAAACTTATGTCTGTATCATCTCGATGAGGTTTATTCATGCACAGTAAGGCAAATGTAATGCTTTCAGACATTTCAGTGTGGATGACGACTCTGAAAATTATTAAATTGCAACACACTGTCTGCGCCACTAGTGGAGGCAGCCTCAAACTGCGCTGCGGCCGGAAAAGCTGCGGTGAAAGGCTGAGCCGCAGCAGGAAGCAAGTGAGGCTTTGCTGCAGTGAGATCTGCGGCGCGGCCCAGGCTCGTTGAATGCCTGCTGCTGCCATGATCCAGCGCTCGAGGAGAGCCGGGTCTTTGAGGGGGACAATGGTGGTGTCGAGCGAGGCGAGCTCGGGGCTTTGCACGGTCTATTGGCCACAGCGTGTGGCTGGTCGAGAAGAGCAGCTGTCGCGATAACGCCTGGTGCTCGGTGTCTGTGTTTGGCGGGGTAGGAGTTATCATTGGGCCAGCAAATGCGGCAGATCTGAAAAAATCCCCAGTATAGATCTCTTCGTTGGACGGAAAATTGGGTCTGTGATAAGATGGCAACAGAGCGAACCGAATGCTGAAAGTCGAGAGATAACGAAGGTAGGATGTACTTGATTATATATAGGTGTTTCCTCTTGAGCTGATTGGTAAACAGTGTAAACTAATGATGAACTGGCCGTGTTAATTATCCGTGCATGCTCCTCCCAAAATTTGTTTATGAAACATCACTTAAGATTTCTTTATTGCGAACAGGTGTGGCAGTAATCACGCCTGGGTGTGGCTAGAGAAATTGAACTCAGGTGTGATAAATCACAGTTTTAACAGGGGGGCAAACACTTCTTCACACAGGGCCATGCAGTTTTGGATTTTGTTTTCCCTTAGTAATAAAAACCTTCATTTAAAAACTGCATGTTGTGTTTACTTGTATTATCTTTGACTAATATTTAAATTAGTTTGATGATCTGAAACATTAAAGTGTGACAAACATGCACAAAAAAAAGAAAGAAATCAGGAAGGGGGCCAACACTTTTTCACACCACTGTAGTACCAGAGACTGGTATCATAGAGAGGGCAAGAATTTGGTATCAATCCAACCCTACAACCCAACCTCAACAATAATAATAATAATGTTTTTTTTTTTTTTTTTCATTCATTTCTGTGTTAGGCCAAAAAAGGACATACAGTAATCATTATTTGGAAGTAGAGTTGGCTGTGGTGTGCCCTCATGGCCATGAATTTACCTTGCCAAACAGTAGACTTGCGTTCTGAATTTTAAGGCATACATGATTTTAGGACATAATGGGTACTGATTCAGCAAAGCTCAAGCCTATGTCACATTTCTCACAAATAAACTGATTTTATGTCCACTTTGTGCATAAATTCCTCTATAGTTGTCTAATATAATGATATGTAGTCAAAGGCAATATGAGAAAACATCTGAAGGCATGTGTTTTTTTTCTTTTTTTTTTCTCTGAATTACAGAAGTGGTTTAGACAAAGTTTTTGGAAATATAAAGATTTTTTTTTTCTTAATGGAAATTAACTGAATGGACAAGGTTTTAATCTAAAATCAGTCTATGTGTTCACTGATTTGCAACTGTGCAGAAAATAAGTAGCATTTATCAACAAAATTAGTTCATATTAACCCCCAATGACTTCTATAGCATGAAAATATGCATATCATCTTTTGTGCTCAGGAAAAGAAAGAAAATCATATACGTTTTGAACAACCTGTGGATGAGTAAATGATGACAGAATTTATTTATTTATTTATTTTTATTGTTTTAAAATAAATAATAAAAACCTTAAAAGAAATCTATTTTGATTCTTCTTTTTTTTCTTCTTTTTTACCTTTTCTGTAGCTTGTAATATAGCGGTTTGTGCTTGCAATCAATCTACAAGTTAGAAAGCACAAATTCCATTCCACAGGGAGTTCATTTCTCCAACTCAAAACACTTCCCTGAAATGCCTCATTTGTAGTCCTGGCATTATATCTTCTCGGGTTACTTGACTGTAACCCTGTTCCCTAAAACAGCGGGAACGAGATGCTGCATTTCATTATTGCTGATGAAAATTCTTTGTTTGACTGATTGTGAAGCATGTGTGGCAAATTCTCCTAGAATTTGGCTTCAATAACTTCAGTCTGGGTTAGGGTTAGGACGCCTCTTGCTAGAGCCTTAGAGCAGTGGTTCTCAAACCTGTCCTGTCTCCCTCATCTGTCACACCTGATTCAACTCATCAGCTCATTAGTGGAGACTGCAAGACCTGAAGTGGGGGTGTCAGATATAGGGAGACATACAAAAAGTGCAGTGCTGGGGGTACTTCATGGAGAGGTCTGAGAACCCCTGCCTTAGAGGATAGTTGAATGGGCCCTAACTCCTAGAGGTGAAGCTTGGCCACGCACCTCGCAGGTAAGGGCAACTGCACCCCTTACCAAACGTGACATTGTTTGTCTAGTGGCAGCTGCCCCTGGCTGTAAGGAAGAGAATGGAACTATTGGAAGAAAATTAGTGTGAGGTTGCAAAATAGCTTTGCCCAGCCCAGTGTCCTGAACATGGCAGGAGATTAATGAAAATGTTAAATTCTGCTGTAGATGGCTGGCCTGGAGTTTGTACAGCAATCCCCTGAGGGTGCTGGGTAGGAGCCCCTACTCTTTGTTAGAATTTTTGGCTCCACTCCCTGAGGGAACACCCCCACAGTCCTGGGCTCACAACCACCCTCAGGACTTTTTCTTAGATGAGGTGATGACTTATGTCCAGCCTCTTACTACTGAAAGTGGTGAGCCTCTCCCCAGTCCCTATGAAGGGGTGCACGACTCACCATGCTCTGCTTCTGGGATTTTTGCCGCAGAGGAGTTGGTCTAGGTTGGGGTTGGGGGGCTGACAGCCCCGACCCATGTGTACCATGGGGGAGAAACTTTTTTGAAGCTTCTGTGTGTGTCTTGGCTTCCTGAAACCTACTGATGACCATATTGATGGATTCACAAAATAGGCCAGAAGGCGACATGGGGGTATCAAGGAGGAACATCTTATCCCTATCCATGCTGCCGTGAGGTTGAGCCACAGATTTCAGGTGTAGCTCTGAAAATGCCTCCTCACTAATGCTCCTGCTCATGATCTTTCAGCAGATCATCCTGGTATCACAAAAGAACAGTGTGTTCGGGACTCCTAGCAGATATCATGTGGATCATCCTCAGAGATAAGCTATGCACATGGTGGCATGCCTCTCTTTGTGAAATCCTTAGACATGATTTCAAGGATTTTAAATCTTTCTATAAAGTCCCTCTTTATAGCACATTTAGCACAGACTGATCACACAGCACACTAAGCAGTCTCTAAAGACAAAGTAACCTGAAGGTGTATTTCACATCTATTTAAAACCTCTCAGGTGGATGCATTTCAATGACGTCACAGGGCGAGGTTCTTTAAGCCAAATTCTTGGCATATTTGACACACATGCTTCACAACCGGTCGAACAAAGAATGTTCTAATCAGCATTAATGAAACACAGCATCGAGTGAGCCTTTGTTAGGGAACTCTGACTTAACGTAATTAAAAAAAAAAAAAAAAGTTTTTATAATACCTGCCTGCTGGTTGTTTTGGCCTGTCCGCAAACAATAGTTGTGTAATACCTTCTAATACTGACGGCATAGTTACCATATATATAATAATGTTTCACATGCTCTAAACAGCTGACCAATCACAAAAGACTGGGCAAGCGGACCAATAAGAGCAGACTGGGTTTTTCAAATGGTAGGCTTAAAAAAAAAAAAAAAAAAAAAAAAAACGGGAACTAAAACAAGTGTAGTTTTCAATGTGCATGCTAAAACAAACAACAAGCGGCAAATTATTTAACTGATGCATTGGTCCATGTTTCTGACTGGTTAATTAACTCATATTATCATTTGAATATAAGCTATATAATATAACTGTTTGTACATTCTTTTCTCAAAAAGCAACAGTGATTCCTCATCCTGATGTATTTGTTAAAGGTTCAGGGTTGTTTCTGATTTTAAATGTTTAGGAGTAATTTTATATTCCCAACTGTCATTTCAAAATGCCAAAAAAAGTAGCCAATATTATTACATTTAACTTTTGGGCATATAAGACCATACCTAACAATAGAGGCAGCAAAACTTTTCATGCACTCTATGATCTTTTCTGATATTACATATTGTTTTACAAGTTGGTCACAAGCAAACACAACAATTTTAAAATCAACTGAATCTCTTAACAAACAGACACTTAAAATATTTCATCAGAGGATTTATAGTTATCATTATTGCAACATAGTTTGAAAACAATATATTGAGTTTTGATTAAAAAAAATTAAATAAATAGAAATTGATGCTTGGTTGATTTTTAACAAGAGCAATTACTAGAGGAGACTGTGTTGTACAGTTTAGGAGTACAACATTTGGACAATCAGTCTTTTCAGTTTTTGAGTTAGTTATTTTAATTATTTAAATACTGTATTAATGGGTTGTGGGGGTTTTTAAATTTTTAATATTTTTAATATAAATTGATGAAATTGATAAAATTTGCAATCATGTGTAAATTATATATATATATATATATATATATATATATATATATTATATTTTTTTTTTTTTTTTTTTGCTTTTTTATGATACTGTCATTGTTATCTTTAGCAGTATTATTCAAGTTTCAAGATTCAAGTTTCAAATTTATTCCAGGAATACATGGCTCTCGGCCCATAGTTCCACAAACTCATAATGACATGGCAGATAGTCTTTTCTTCATTCCATGATATATATACACTGCCAATCTCCATGCATACCCTGAATCACAAACACTTGACAAATCAATACAAACAAACACAACAAAATCACTTAAGTATTTCTTGCGCAATTCTCTCATAAAAGAGCAATCATACAAAAAATGCTTTTCATCTTCTATCACAGAATACTTGAGTTTTTAACTTCATAACTACAGATTCTCTCATCTGCTATTTATGTATTACTCCATCTGCCTGTTTCAATAGCAAGATGATGACTTGAACATCTAAAAAGGAACAATGATCGTACCAGTTGCATGTTAGATATGGACGCAATGTAGCTCTCTTGTATCAACGAAGTCTTGCACTGTGAACATATATTTAACTTGTTATTTTCCAAAAACTGTTGTATACCATGCCTCATGTGCTTTTTCTTTTAATTGTTGGTTAAGAATAGCTGTAAATGTTCTTATATTACCTACACTTTGAGCTTCCCAGGCACTAGAAAAAAACATGAAATATATAGCAGAACTCTAATACGAGTAACCCATGTTTTTCTACCTAATCATCCAATTGATAAAGCTTATTTTAAATTTTTTTTGGATAATGATAATTGGACATAGACACCAGTTTTATCCAATAAATGATACATCTTTTCATATAAGAAGTGGACAATACAAATCTACCCAGATCACCCAAGACAGCCACATTGCTCACACTTGTACTGATACGCAGGAGTTTTTTACAAAAAGATACCTGAACATTTTCAATACACTTCACTGGTTCAAAACCCCATATCCCAGTTCCATAATAAAGTATAGGTGCAACCATATTATCAAACAAATACAAAGATTGATTGCGGCTAATTTTATGTTTATGAACAAACTTTAGCAAAAAAAACATTGCTTTCTTGCCTTGGCTTGCTAAAAGTTGTCGGGTTTTCCACCATGACAATTTTGGTGTAAACCACATACCAAGATATTTGTAACAATTAACCACTTCAATCTGTTCA
The DNA here is from genome assembly GCF_018340385.1 of Cyprinus carpio. Taxonomy (NCBI): domain Eukaryota; kingdom Metazoa; phylum Chordata; class Actinopteri; order Cypriniformes; family Cyprinidae; genus Cyprinus; species Cyprinus carpio. The sequence goes on from NC_056585.1 coordinate 6,358,177, forward strand.
CCAGCAAAATACCATTTTTCATCTTTATTTAGAGAGCCCCCTCTTCTATAAACCATAATTTTCGTTTTACTCAAATTCACTCTCCTACCATAAAGATTACAAAAAAAAAATATTAGCCATATCATCAGCATATAACAAGGTCTGTACTTCTGTCATACTTTCAATCTGAATACAATAATATATATATATATATATATACACAACACATCCTTCCTTTTTGCTTTGTAATATATTTTGTAATATATTTCTGAACCACTAACTCTAAAATAAAAATATTATCTATTGTAATAATAATAATAATAATTCCTTACATTTATATAGCGCTTTTCTAGGCACTCAAAGTGCTTTACATTGTCAGGGGGTATGATGCGACGGCAGCCATATTGCGCCAGAACACCCACCACACACCAGCTTATTGGTGGAGAGGAGACAGAGTGATGAAGCCAATCAGCAGATATGGGGATTGTTAGGAGGCCATGATGGTCAGAGGCCAATGGGCGAATTTTAGCCAGGATGCCGAGGTCACACCTCTACTCTTTTCGAAAGACATCCTGGGAATAAATTGTAGAATATTGTAGAATAACCTGACCTAAACCCTGCTTGTTCTTCATAAAACATAGTTACTTCTACATAAGACACTAATCTCCCGTTCAAGACCTTTTACCAAGCACATTAAGCAATGAGATCCTCCTATAATTTGCTACATCATTTTTATCACCACTCTTGTATAGCGGACAAATCACAGCCTCACACAAGATCTCTGGAAAGTCCCCTGTCTCTAATATTTTGTTATATAAACAGAACATTATAGGACATAACATATGTGATGCTGCTTTCAGCATCTCAATAATAATGCCATCTGGTCCAGGCACCTTTCCATTACTCATTGACATAATAGCTTTAAAGATCTCATTATAAGTAATACTACTATCTAAAATTTCATCTTCATTTAAAAATACAACTTCATGATTATTCAATAAACAATCTGTGACAAAGCTTTCAAAATCAGCATCTATATTAAATTTTGAATCAGATAATAACTTTATAGAATATTCTAGCCACTTATCATGTGCGATATTAAACTGTATATTATTAGACCTTCCATAACTTTTAATTTTCTTCCACAACTGCTGTTGTCATATTTTCCTGTAGTATATTACCTAAAACATTTAAATTATACTGTGTTTTCTTTCTATTGCATAATTTTTAAAATGTTCATTTCTCAAGAATATAATTGTTCATAGGCCCCAAATTACCTGTTCTTCTGAATTGATTTAAAACACAATTTTTTACATATTTCTGCAATGAACAATCTTCATCCCACCACTGTAGTTGTTTACCTTTAAATATAGGCTTTTTAATTAGAAATCTGCCTGCTTCATGTAAACAATTTGTCAAAATATTAGCTGCTATATTTGTATCTTCTTCCACTGCAGTAGAAAAACCTCCAAAAAAGTTTCCATTCAGTAAATAAGATAATCTTTGCAAAAACTGGCTTTCACCATTAGTTCCCCATTTAAATCTTGTCCAGGGTCTTACATCGCTAGGATTATTTGGCATTTTTGTCCTTAATTCAATACTACTTAACCTCATGGTGTATAATAATGGGAAGTGATCAGAAATGTCTACATATACAATCTCAAAATCTTTAATATATGTAAAGAGTTCACTGGATAAAATAAAATATATCAATCACACTACATCCAGCTGTTGATAGAAATGTAAACTCTCCATCAGTATCTTTCCCAGTTCTTCCATTTACAAAATGAATATTTAAATTACGACACATATCTAAAAGGCAGCGATCAAATGTATTAACAAACTTATCTTTTGATTTTCTATACCCTTCAAAATGATTATTAATATAATAACTACCACATGCTATATATTCAGAATCATCACACTCAATGTAATCGCATTCGTTGCCAGTTCCTGCATTAAAGTCCCCCGCAATGATTCATGTTTTATTTTTTTAATAATTGAACTCAATGTAATCGCTTTTTTTTCCCCCGCAATGAGAATTTCATTTTCCAAAGAACTAATTTAGATTTTTTTCTCGACCTTTCTTCTCTACCTCTATATGAACTAGATCCCTCAGGGAAGATATAAGTAAAAGCAAGAACGATGTTACCCTCAAATAATCCACTCTTTTTGTCGGAAAATAAAAATATGCAGTCAGTTGCTTGTTCACAAATCCGAGAAAAATATTTCACAATAAAATCATGTACATACACACAGATACCTCCAATGTTATGACCAAAGTTTGACACACGCTTATGCACAAGACAAAAACATGTATAATCAGCCAATAAATAACAAAACTCAGTCTCATCTTGTGACCAGACTTCACCCAAACTAATAATAGAGTTTCTCCGCAAGGTCTCCAATAACTCACTATTTTTGACCTTAGACTTTAACCCTTGAACATTCCATACGATTATAGTGAGTTCATTTGGGGCGAGGCCATTATCCTACCTTACACGAGTGTCAGATGTTCCTTCATTGTTTAATACAATTTCAACCACAGACTGTGTCATAAGTAAAGTAAGACGGTGTCATAAGTAAAAACTCTACCGTCGCAATAATAGCAGTATTATTCCATGTAATTGATCTGGTAATATTCTCTGTGTGTATGTGTGTGATAACTATGATAGATTTTAGGTTGCCTTTTTAAAATCTGGCAGGGGCAACAGATGAAAATTAGTGAATGAGGCTAACTCTGGTTTATTTACAGTATCTGACTGTTGATTAATGAGCACTGTTTATATTAAATAAAATTTAAAAAAAGAGAAAAAAAAAACCTGACCAATAAGAACAGCCTGGATTTTTCAAAAGGCAGGCTTAAAATAGACAGGAACTATGTTTCAGGTAAAGAGTGAAAAGAGGTGTTGCGGCAATGTACTGTAAGATACATTTATTTAGTTTACTCTTTACATAGTATTTTTTGTACTTTAGGTATACACTAAAAATTAATATGTCCATCCATCTTCCAAACAACTTACTCTCTGTAGGCTCACAGGAGGGCTGGAGTCTAATGCAGCATCTTCAGCCGCAGGCAGGACATCACTCTGGATGAATGGCCAGTATGTCACATGACTCGCACATATTTAAGCTCTCACTCACGCGTACAGACAATTAACCATCTCCAATTCATATGCCTATTAAGAATGACAGACAGCATTTTAAATGTAAAGACCTTTTTTAATCCAATGTCTGAATTTTAAATTGATTAGCAATCCATTAAACATCCAGATAAAGATATTACTGATAAAACAAAAATGTAAAAAGGTCCAATCACTTGTCTGTTTTTTACCTTACAGAAGATAAGGTAACACTGTTGTGTATCATCTTTCTTATATAGCAAAAGAAAGATCGCATAAACAGGAGGAGTTGCTCTCAAATATGCAGTTTAGTTTTCATGTTATTCACTTTCATGTCATTCCATGTCAATCACACAGGCTTTGTTTCTCTTTACCCTCTACTGCTTTTGTCAGAGTTATAATGCTGAACATAAAACATGGAACAGGACTACATGAACACTACATCCCTCCCTTATTCGAGAAGGAGAACAAACTTGCAAAACAAATCTTAAATTGCAGATAATATTTTATATAATCAAATGAAAACAAACAAACAAAAAACTAAGATTAAGGTCCTTATATTATTTCAAGCTACCACTGTTGAAACTGAAAGCATGAACATTTAACAAAGCAAATGAATACTTATGCACCATTAGTAGTAGCATGTAAAAAAAAAAAAAAAAAAAAAAAACTTTCACATTTCATCAGTCAATCATATTTTTTTTTCATTAGCTGCTTTGGAATGTGATCAGTGTTGCTGAGGTCAGTATTTGGCTTGTCCTGTAGATTTGAACGTAGTGTAGTATTAATCTTCCGAACAGTAGTTCTGCTGGTAATCTTTGGGTGGTTCCATGTGGTGTTGCTCTGTAATTTCTCAGGAAACTATACAGGCACTGTTTCCATGGTCTGCCTTCTGCGTTCGTGGTCATAACTGTCTTTTTGAGTGTTTGCATGAACCGTTCAACTTCTCCATTCACTGAAGGCCAATATGGAGTTACTTTTCTGTGTTTGGAACCAAGATATGAACTGTAATCTACAAAACAGTGACTACTGAATGGTCTGCGTTATCAATTTTGACTATCAGTATGCCAAAAGTTGAGAATATCTTGTCAAGTTTTGGAATCACAGCACTGGCTGCTGTAGACTTGATTATCTACTACTACCAGCAAGTAGTCACCAGACAGAAAAGGACCATTAAAATCCACCAAGAATTTTGATCATGGCTCTACTGGCAGATCAGTCATCTGAAATGGTTCTGTATGATGCAGGAGTGGGGCTGCTTGACATGAAATACATCCTTGCACAGCTTTCTCCACTTCTGCATTCGATACCAGGAACCATACCTTTTCTCTTATCAGATAACTAGTCTTCACGATGCCCATGTTTCCCACATGTGCAAGTTGACTTGCACTTGCACTCTCAGACTTGCACTCTCAGACAATTGCGCTTCCATTAGTGACATCACTTGCAGTCAATTTTTTATTTATTTATTTTTTTTAATCTCTCAACATTTTACAACCGTAACCAGGTAGTAAAGACAAGAAAAAAGAAACTAAATCACGAAGTCACTTGCAATCACCAATTGCACTCTCCGCTACCTGCTACGTCACTTGCAATTGACACAAATCATGCTTGTTGCCAATGGAGACAACACTGTAGTGGTTAAATTATTAAAACTAATTTAGTACCGTAATGTACAGGGTCCTGCAAGTCATCTGTAGGAGAAAAAGACAAGACCCACAAATCTGTGGCCACAGAACAGTAGAATATGAACGCAATGTGCAAAGTCTCTCATTAAGCATTTTCCTCCAGTAGAAAACATAAACACTTAATATGGCTTAATGTATTAAGAGCCTATTAAAATAATCAAATTCAATATTTTATATTCCATACCGCAAAATGTGGCATAATGGACTAAGATGATAAAGACCAAACTCAATATGCTCCTCTTCATTATTAAAATATACGTTATTAATATGTAGGCTACAGGCAAGTAGGTGACCCCAGAATAAATGCAACATGCAAAGTTTCACTTTAAGCATTTTTCCATATAGAATAAACTGCCTACAGCTCTTTTATATCATTGTCTTTGTCCATAAAGCCTCATTACATGTTTTATTTATAATGATTTTCAATGGGAGGAAAATGTTTAACATTAACGCATTGCATTCTAGGCTCGTCTGCTTGCCTGTATGGAGTTGATGCTTTTAATATCACTTAATGCATTGCATAATGCACGTTCATATTTGTTGGTCTGTAAATACTTTGAGTCAACAACAAGACATATAGGCTACTGAATTGTCTATATAATCTTAGTCCATTATTATGCCACATTATGTCTTTGGCTGTATGGGAGGATAAGTGAAAGTTTGCGCATTGTGCTCATGGCCATCTGTTTGCCTTGTAGTACGTTAAATAACTATATATTGAATTTGATCATTTAATTGCACTTAATGTAGGCCTATCTTAATACATTAAGCCATATTAAGTGTTTATGTTTTCCTGCGGGAGGAAAATGCTTACGAGAGACTTTGACTGCTAGAATTGCGTTCATATTCTCCTGTTCTGTGGCCACGGATTTGTGGGTCTTGTCTTTTTCTTGCAGGACCCTGTACATTATAGTACTAAATTAGTTTTAATCATTTAATCACCACCACAGCATCTTGTCTCCATTGGCAACACGCACTATTTGTTCCGATTGCAAGCAACGTCAGAGGTGGCGGAGAGTGCAGGTGGTGGAAAGTGCAAGTGGCGATTGCAAGTGACTTCGTAATTTAGTTTCCTTTTTCTTGTCTTCACCACCTGGCTACTGTTGTAAAATGTTGAGAGATTCAAACAAAAAGTAATCAATAAATAGAACAAAATATAAAATAAAAAAGACTGCAAGTGATCTCACTAGCGGAAGCGCAAGTGTCTGAGACTGCAAGTCTGAGAATGCAAATCTGAAAGTATAAGTGGATGTCGCAGCCAGACCGTTCTCCATGTGCCGGGCAGGTTGAACCAAGGAGCAGACATGCTATCTCGGAGCAAGGTCCCCTTAGAAGAGTGGATGCTCCACCCACAAATGGTTCAAAGAATCTGGGAGATCTTCGGCAAGGCAGAGGTTGACATCACCTCAGAAGACAACCCTCATTGCCCACCTAATTTTTCAAAGGACAGGGATGTTTTGGCCCACGACTGGCCCAACCTCCTCCTTTACGCTTTCCCCCTGTCACCCAGATCCCACAGGTAATCAGGCGAATCAAGGAATAGAATCACAAGGTTCTGTTAGTGGCCCCACTCTGGAGGAACCAAAACTGGTTCACAGAGCTGTCTCGGCTGCTCTCAGCAGCCCTATGGCCCATCCCCCTGAGACAGGACATCCTTTCTTAGGTGAACAGAACAATATGGCACCCCGGCCCGAGCTGTAGGCTCTACACCTTTGGCCTCTCGATTGGAGCCTGCGGACCACCTGCGTATTTAGTGTACTAAATACAGTCTCACAGGCTAGAGCAGAGTCTACGATTGTGGTTAAGAACCAGGTTTATGGATGGATTTGGAATGTGATGGTTTTAAACCTTAAATTAATCAAACACACCTGATTCAGATCATCAGCTTATTAGTAGAGACTTCAAGACCTGAAATGGGTGTGTCAGACAAAGGAGAGATGCAAAATGTGCAGTGTTGGGGGGCCTCCAGGAACAAGGTTGGGAACCACTGGTCTACCATCCCTATATGGGATCTGTCCACGGTGTTGAGGGCTCTAAGGAGCCCTCCCTTTGAGCCGCTACGGTCCATTGACATTCGTCCCCTAAAGACTGCTTTTGATTCAAGAGTTGAATTTACTCTGCCACTTAAGGGCGTTGAGATTTTATATTGAGTGTTCTGCTCCATTCAGGCAGTCGGAACAGCTCTTTGTATGCTTCGGCGGCTGCACCAAAGGGTTTCCGGTCACGAAGCAGAGACTTTCCAAATGGATAATTGACGCTATTCTGCTAGCGTACTCTTCTTTGGGATTACAATGCCCCATGGGAGTAAGAGCCTACTCAATTAGAGGCGACACCTCTTACTGGGCTTGGTCTTGCAGTGTGTCAATTGCATATATTTGTGCAGTGGCTGGCTGGGCCTCATCGTCCACATTTGCAAGGTTTTATAATCTGGACGTCCCGGCCTTACAGGTTAGGGTTCTGTCTGCATAAAGGGTTCAATCTTGTCACTTGATAACGAGTGCAAGGTATTTGCCTTCTTTCTGTTCACTGAGTTCCGAGGCTGTACTATTTTTCTCTTGGAAAAATTATTCAAGGCCAGGCCGACTTCTGTGAGCTTGGCCCTATTGCCTCCTGTGGGGCTTCCCTGAAAAATACTTGGTCCCTCTGAGCCCCCTTGGGTGCTTAAGGCAAGTCAGGTATTAATCATTTCTCTAGCATAGCATACACGACCTCCCCATACCATGTTAGCAGACATAGTACGAGAAAAGTACAGCAAGAAGAAACGTACTCGGTTACTAACGTAACCTCGGTTCCCTGAGATATGGGAACAAGTACTGCACTGCTGGCCATGCTATGCAGCTGCATGACTCAATTGTCATTTCAGTCAAAGTAACCTGAGGATCCTAAGACGAAATGGCCACTTATATAGCCAGATGGCCCCTTCCATTCTGGCAGGCTCTGGTGGACTTCATCACGTAGGAAAGCAATATTCCCAATTAAAGGGATAATTCACCCAAAAATGAAAATTCTATCATTAACTGCTCAACCTTCATGTCGTTTTAAACCGGCAAGATCTTCGGTCATCTTCAGAACACAAATTAAAATATTTTTGATGAAATCCAAGAGCTTTCTGACCGTGCATAGTGAGCAACACAACTGGAATGTCCCCAGACCCAGAAACGTAGTAAGGACATCAGTAAAACAGTCATCACATCAGTGGTTAAACCGTAATTTTACAAAGCTACAAGCAGGGCGTAACTAGGCGGTTGCCTAGGGCGACAAATATGTTGGGGGCGTGGGCGCCCTCTAGGGTCGGCGTTACGTTATGTTACGTTACGCAAGTGCGCAGCTGATGAAGAAAATGAAGTGGTCTAATAAACCCTCCGGTGCACAGGGATGAAAACGGAGAAAGGAAGAAGATAAAAGGAAAACCCAGTATAGAGGTAAATCTTCTCATCTCAGCCATTAAGGTGTTAAATGAAATAAATTTGTAAAAGTACAGTTGCTCTCTACTCTACATTCATTATAACTAGCAGGCTCATACACACACAGTAACCATTATGCTGATAGTGGTGTTGACGTGGTTCACCCTTCTGTACAGTTCCCCTCTAGGAATATACTAAAATATGTCTGTTTTTTTTTATTGGCCACGGCCAGATGCACTCACCCAATATTTGCAGAGGCCGGCACCTGCTGGAGAAAGGACACCTGATCCTTCATGTTCTCCTCTCTCTGAACTTTGTAAGTACAACTAGTACTATTGTTGCTGTTTTTGTTATTGTTATTATTATTAGCAATTATTACTTTTATAATCACATCACATTAATACTACTAATTGTAATCAGTAGTATTATTTAGCCTTGTAGCAGCGTAATATATTAGTAATAATAGTTGTGGTGGTAGTAATTGTAATTTATCTACTACAAGTTACATGGTCAGAGATAAAATGTACAATGCAACTATGTGGTAGGATGATAGAAATAACCAAATGCAATTGTGTAATGAACAGCATGGATGAACTCTGTGTTTAAATACATACAGCTGCAGGAGTAGGGACATCCGGTACTGGTACTCCAGGAACCAGTGACACATAGGCCAGGAACACACAGCCTGCATCAAGTGAGTCTATTTAATAGTATTTATTCAAGTCACATCCATACTTTAAAGTACAACAGAAAAAGGTTAGCATTTATTAAAATACAATAGCTTGTTTTCTTAAAGAAGTTCAACCACATTCATCATTTCACTCACTGCTTGTCTGGCTATACAATATGCTTGTATACAGGTAAAGGTGAAGGGACACCCGGGACCACATCAAGCACTCAGGGCACCAGTGAAGGACAGACGACTGAGACCAGGGACACGCAGCCTGAAGGAAGTTAGTCCCTTTGAATAACTAATTCAAGCTTACAAACCATCTGACAATATGTACCTGTCGCAAAAAGTCAGTGACTTCTCTTATAATGAGAATCGAAGGGTTGTGAGTTCGAGTCTCCGGCCGGCAGGAATTGTGGGTGGGGGGAGTGCATGTACAGTTCTTTTTCCACCTTCAATACCATGACTTAGGTGCCCTTGAGCAAGGCATCGAACCCCCAACTGCTCCCCGGGCGCCGCAGCATAAAATGGCTGCCCACTGCTCCGGGTGGGTGTGTGTACACAGTGTGTGTGTGTGTGTTCACTGCTCTGTGTGTGTGCACTTCGGATGGGTTAAATGCAGAGCACGAATTCTGAGTGTGGGTCACCATACTTGGCTGAATGTCACGTCACTTTCACTTTTCACTTTCACTTTTTTTTTTTACTAGAAGATAATGAAAACACATGGAAATCACAATAACATCCCATCCATATGAATCTAATTTCAACCACAGTTTTAGTAATTAATTTAATTTAACACCACTGATCTGGCTGTTGCAGGTGAAGGGGCCACATCTAGCATTCCGGGCCCCAGTGAAACACAGACCACTGAGACCAGGAATACTCAGCCTGAAGCAAGTAAGACACTTGAATACCGTTTATTCAACCACAATTTAAAACTTCAGTGACAAGTAAACATTGACATTCCCCATTAATTAATCTCAAACACTACTGGTCTATTATACTCTATATGCTGGCCTATAGTATAGTAATGTATAGCTTAAGCACAGCATAGTAATTATGTATATTTTTTATATATATTTACCATCTGTTGTATTATAACTTATAAGACCATTGACGAATCTCAGAAAACAGCACAAACAAAATAAGAACATTTGATGGATATGGATAAAATGAAGAGTACTAATTTGTTATTGCATTTTTGCTTGACATTGTGTACCCCTATTAAAGCATTAACATCAATCTTGCATGTATGCATTTGCCTTTAGGTGAAGGAACAACAAACACAACATGCTCTGCTACTACACTGCCGCCTGCAGACACCTCACCCTCTGCAATTCCTGATGTCCAGGGAGCACCTATAGATCCTGCTGACTGGCCAGCCCTCTGTGATGCGGTAAGGACAGAGTTAGTTAGCAGAGGACCGTACCAGACCAGTCCAGACTTTACATTTCCAAAAAGAGATGATGGGAGAAGCTGCCACTACAACCACTTCTATAGGAAATTAGTAAATGGGGAGAAAATCAAGAGAAGCTGGCTTGTATATTCAAGGAGAAAAAATACTCTGTATTGCTTTTGCTGCAAGCTCTTTTTCACAGAAACATTATAACCTCATTAGTAGTGGTCTAAATGACTGGAAGAATTGTAGTGAGATCCTGAAAAGCCACGAGCACAGTCCAGAGCATTCGGGGCACATGACCAGATGGAAGGAATTGGAGAATCGACTTGAAAAGGGCCAGACAATTGATCAAATGGAAATGGCACTCCTTCAAGCTGAAAGGAGGAGGTGGTGTGAAGTCCTGACCAGGTTGGTGGCCATAATACAGTCTAATACTGGCCGAGCGAAATATTCCTCTGCGGGGGAAATCAGACAGGCTATACAAGCCAAACAATGGAAACTTCCTTAAGGAAGTTGAGCTCATGGCCAAGTTTGACCCTGTCCTCAAACAGCATGTTGCTGATGTGGAGAGAGGAGACAGCCATACAACATACTTAGCAAAGGATACTCAAAATGAACTAATTGATTGCATTGGTGAAAAATTTTACACTATATGTTAAAGGAGATAAAGCAAGCCAAATACTATTCAATTATTTTGGATTTCACCCCAGACCTCAGCCACAAACAACAGTTATCTGTTATAGTTAGAATGGTTGCAGTAGATGACACAGACACCCCTACAGTAAATGAACATTCCATGGGGTTCCTTGAGGTGGAATCATCCACGGGAGAAAGCCTCTCCAACCTTATTCTGAAGAGACTAGAAGATTTTAACCTTCCCTTTGAAGACTGCAGGGGACCAGTCTTACGACAACGGCGCCAACATGAAGGGAAAGTCAAAAGGTGTCCAAGCCAGACTTTTGAAACAAAATCCCAGGGCTTTATTTGTCCCATGTGGAGCACATACATTAAATCTTGTTGTTGCTGATGCAGCAAAAAGCTCCACAGATGCAATTAACTATTTTGGCTACCTACAGAGAATTTTTACACTATTCTCTGCCTCCACACTAAGGTGGACCATCCTAAAGCATCACATCAAAACAACTGTGAAATCCTGGTCCGATACAAGATGGGAAAGTCACATTAACAGTGTACAGGCTGTGAGATTCCAGACAGTGGAGGTGAGGGATGCCCTTCTTGAGGTCAGGGAGAAAGCCAATGATTCTATGATTAAAACTGAGGCACAATCTTTGGCTGAAGAGGTTGGGTCTTACCACTTCTCCATTTGTAGCGTTGTGTGGTATGACATGCTGGCCAAAATTCATCATGTCAGCAAAGCATTACAGTCCATGTCTATGCAACTGGATGTGGCTCTGAATCTCCTGAGGACAACTGAAGCCTCTCTGGTCAGCTACAGAAGCACTGGGTTCGCTTCTGCTCAGGTATCTGCAAGAGATCTCTGTGAGGAGATGAATGTGGACACTGTCCTAAAGCAGAAGAGGCTGAGAAAAAACAAAAGACAGTTCTCTTATGAATCCCCTGATGAGCCAGAGGGAAATGCGCTAAAGAAATTGGAAATTTCCTTTTTCAATGTCATTGTTGATGCGTCAGTTACATCACTGCAAGAACGCTTCAAGCTCTTGGGTGATGTTGAGGACAAGTTTGGAGTGTTTGTGAACTTTCCTAATTTGCCAGAGGAAGAACTTGCAAAGGAGTGCGAAACCCTCAGCTACACTCTGAGCCACGGTGACCATAAAGATGTTGATGGGAGGGAACTGGCACTTGAGTTTAAAAATTTCCCAGTGTTGCCAAAAGCTGGCATGATGACAATGGAAATTCTGAATTACTTGAAGGAGAAGAAACTTGAAGTTTTCCTAATATGTGAGGGGCCCTAAGAATTGCTGTCACACTACCTGTGACAGTAGCTTCTGCTGAAAGAAGCTTCTCTAAATTTAAATTACTTAAGACCTACCTGAGGTCAACGATGAGTCAGGAACACGTGAGCATCAACCAAGAGGTCTCAAGTAAAATATCATTTGATGATACCATCAACAAATTTGTCATTAGGAAGTCCAGACGAGTCAAATTGTAATGCTGCGTCAATTTTGAAGGTGAAAGCCGAAAGGGACTTTTGTCTGTAGAGGGTATAGTTTTGCACAGTTAATGGGGTTTATTACTTAATTTGGTAAAATCATTGAAAATTCTTTGTAGCATTTGTGTATGTACAATTTATTACTGTTGATATCCTTCAAGTCATAATTTGCTTGTTGAAGTGTTGCAGTGACTATAAAAGCATTTTTGTTTGTTCATCCATTGTTTGAGTCATAATTAAATGTCCTTGAACATTCTTTGTAGATTTTCGTATATGCAACTTATTAGTTTTGGAAGGGGGGGGGGGGGGGGGCTGATAATGAAAACACATGGAAATCACAATAACATCCCATCCCTATGAATCTAATTTCAACCACAGTTTTAGTAATTTTCACTAATTTAATTTAACACCACTGATCTGGCTGTTGCAGGTGAAGGGGCCACATCTAGCATTCCGGGCCCCAGTGAAACACAGACCACTGAGACCAGGGATACTCAGCCTGAAGCAAGTAAGACCCTTGAATACCATTTATTCAACCACAATTTAAAACTTTAGTTACTTGTTTCCAAGTAAACATTGACATTCCTCATTAATTAATCTCAAACACTACTGGTCTATTATACTCTATATGCTGGTCTATAGTATATCTTCGTTCTTCCTGAAGTTTATTACTTATTTTGGTAAATATCCTCGAACATTTTTTGAAGCATTGTGTAAGGGTGGGGTTGCAAAACTCAATCTCTCCTAGGGCAACCAAAGGGCTAGAGCCGGCCCTGGCTACAAGAATACTTTTTTTGTGCAAAGAAAACAAATATAGTGACTTTATTCAACAATTCTTCTCCAAATTGCATCTTCCGCCATTATCAAGAGCACGTAAATAATGCATGCGTGTGGTGCTGCTGACATAGAACATGCATGCGCTGAGCCTTACATGCAGAGGAAAGCAATGTTCATGCCTCTTGTTACTCTCCATAATGGCAGAATATGTGATTTGGTGGAGAAGAATTGCTGAATAAAGTCATTATTTTTGTTTTCTTTGCAAACAAAAAGTATTCTCATAGCTTCGTAAAATTGCGGTTGAACCACTGATGTCACGGACTATTTTATCGATGTTCTTACTACGACTCTGGGTCTAGACACATTTCAGTTGCATTGTAGCCTATGGAGGCTCAGAAAGCACTCAGATTTTCATAAAAATATCATCATTTGTGTTCTGAAGGTGAATGATGGTATTATGGGTTTGAAACGACATGAGAGTGAGTATAACGTGTTTATTTTTGGGTGATCTAGCCATTTAAACACACCTGAACCAGCTAATCAAAGTTTTCTGTAATTTTAAAACAAAAACAAAGTCTTACTAGAAGTTCCAGGCAGGTGTGTTAGAGCTAAACTCCACAGAACACTAGCTCTCCAAGAGCAGGTTTGGACACCCCTGCCTTGCATCAAAATAAATTGTTTTTGGGAGGCTAATGTATTCATAATCTGTCAGTTTATAGTAATACCACATATTTTGTATTTAATGTATAATAAACCTAATCTTATTATATCTGTCTTTTTTGTTAATTTCCATAACCCTAAAACTCAGTGGCCAGTGAGAGAATAATGTTTTAATTAGTGGTGGGCCGTTATCAGCGTTAACGTGCTGCGTTAACGTGAGACTCTTATCGGGCGATAAAAAAATATCGCCGTTAATCTATTCTCAAAGTTAAGGTTGGGAGCTGGGTCTATACTACGCAAACTATGATGACTTTCACCGTGATAGTTTAGCGCGGATGTATACCTAGATGAATTGCACTGTAGGGGGCGAGAACGAGTCTTCAAACCTGTGTGTATGCCTACTGTGAAATTACAAGATTCCCAAAAAAAGCAAGACTCACGCCCAAAACTCCGTCTGCAGTGCGTATGCGTCCGTGTGTGTTACGTGTGTGGTGCAGAAACAAACCTCGACAAGACTCACGCCTGTTTCACACATACTCCGTCTGCAATGTTTTTCTTCTTGCTTCCATTTAAAAAGTAAAACTAACCTAGGCCTATTTAGATCTTTATCAAGTTGTGGCTCTTAATGAACTTTGTTTTTCGCTTCCATTGCCTAGGGCCTATATCATGTTGCCTCGTTTATCTAAAGGTGCTCTTTTTCTTGTTTTAAACCTAGCCAAAACCCATGGGTTGGGTGTGAGAAACAGTAGGCTTTAATTAGTATACATTTATTGTGAAATTACTGCATTTCCGTGTCAATCCATGTTAATTTTTACCGCGAACAATGCGCTGTCATGCGCTGCAGACGCACCGCTCCTGGAACGCACTGACGGACCGCAACCGCGTGAACGCTGGAATCCGTTAACATGGGTGCGTAAAAAAAAAATGCAATGCATACACACTGCAGACGGAGTAGGCCTATGTGTGAAACAGGCGTAAGGTTGTCTTACTTGTGCAATGCGGAATTAGTTCAGGGGTGCGGGAAGATGTTTTAGGTTGGGGGTGCTGTGCACGCGGGGTGGGGGGGAGGGGGGCATATAGCAGGTATTTTAGTGATAAGCTATTTAAACTGCAAATAGCTCAGTTCTATTTATACACATAGGCGTAGCTTGACGCTTGTCATTCAAACTTTTAAATACATTTTAGCATTTCTGTAGTAAACGTACAAAGTCACAATCCATGTAAGTTACCATTAAAAGCGGTTTTACTATGATTAGCGCAGCAGCAAGCACGTGAGGTTGCCATAGCAACCAGATACATTGCAAGAGAATTATTTGTAAAGGCCGCGCTGTCTATTTATGCTTCACTAGCAATAAACAGTTTGAATAGAATGCACCATAAACATGTTTGCCAACAGAATCGCAAAGTAGATTTTAAGCAAATCAACGAGTGAATTACCCACTGCTTTAAACAGATATCTTTTGGACATTATTAAAGTTAAACGCACAGGAACACAAACACATTTAGTAACGTTAAATCTTACTGAAAATGGCAGATTAAGCAGTTTATATTCTGAAATATATAACATAGGTTGTGTTCTGTGTGCATTAAATTACATTTGGATGTAAATGGGTCCTTTTTTCTGACATAAATGTAAAACACTGAGCTGCTAAGGAAGCGTCTAATGGACCACCTTTATGAGGCTGTCCGGGTCTGGAGTCGGGCATCTAGCTTCATCTGTCTTTATTTTGGTTAGGAACAGATTCCCCTGCAGTTTTTGTATGTTGTAAAAAAAATAAAAAAAATAAATAAATAAAATAGTTGCAGTTATCTGCACCTCAGCATTGTAATACATTATAAACCAGTTGAGTGTAAATTTTAATTCAAATTATTAAATGGATGCCACCTTATTGGGAAAAAAGCCCTCCATAACCCTACCCAATACTTAATTTTCAACTTTTTGATGCTTTTCTGATGTGATTTGAAGTTTGAAAAGGGAGGAAAAAAGTTCGCCAAAAGGCAGATTCGAACCCAGTTTGATCGCGTCAAAATGGATAGAATGACACCTGCTTTACCATCTACACCACTGAATGTAACAATTGGCAGCCGCCTTATATAATCTTGACTAGCACAATCTGCCACAAATTCCAGCTACTTGCATTTTTTTAAATGTAAAATAGACGCCGATTTTTTTCTTTTTTTTCCCAACAGTTAAACAGTTGCCCACAAAAAACAGGGGGTGCTGCAGCACCCTCAGCACCCCCACTTCCCGCACCTATGAATTAGTTTACTGTAGGAGTTCCTCCAGTCTCAAGAACCACCTAAACGCAAAGCATCCTTTAGCTAATGCGGAAGATGCCGGGCCAAACAATGTAGCGCAGGGGAAGAGTCGTCGTCAAACTACTATGTTTGAGTACAGCACAGCTCTATCAGTACTAACAAGTACATCTTATTGAACATGATTTGAATGCCTTCGACAGAATTCAAATGAGCCATTTTAATCTAGATTAATCTAGATTAATTCCAAGATTACAGTGAGATTAATCTAGATTAAAAAAATTAATCTATGCCCACCACTAGTTTTAATACAAGGTTTTGTTGAGTGCAGTTGTTCTCAGTTGGGCACCGAGAGGGTTTAATTATTTGTCCAAGGACTCTCCTTCAGTATGCAAACATCTTCATAAGATTTGCAGTGTGGATCCATTTTGGCAAAGATTGTTGATGCTAATGGGCCTATGGTAATTCTGTATGTCTCAAATTCTGCACAAATCTGTAAACACATGAAGTGCAATTGGTTTCAAAAATAAAAAACAGTTTAACAGCAAAAAACAATTCCATGATCAAAATGTTAAATGATTTATTTGCGTGAGTGATGAATAGTGTCATGTTTACCATTCCGAAAGGGTGGACCTGATTACATATCTGGAGCATTTGTATAATGTGAACAGCTCAGAGTAGTGTCCGGTTTAAAGTCATTGTATGACCACACCATGTTCATAAATAAAACTTCAAATACTTTCACTGTGCTAAGCCAGGGGTCTCCAAACTCGGTCGAGATTTCATGGTTAAACTTTTATTGATTATTCAGCCTTTGCAATTAGTTAAAATATACATATTCTAACAAATAACTTAAGGTAATTACTTCCGCTTTTGAAAGTCATTATGTATTACTATTATACAATTAATTTAAACAAATAAATATATTTGGCACACAAAATGAGATGAGAGAGAAACTCTTATTCACCCTTTAATTAGCTATATGAGAGAGCAGCTGAATGACAAATCATTCTGCCTATTAACCCTTGTGCATTGTTCAAATTCACTACCCTTTCGTTATGTTCGGGATGAAAACATCCACTAAATTAAACTGCTGTAAAAATGTATCAGATAAATATTTTTCTTACCTTTTTATTTGCGTAAATCTATTAATCAACCTCAGTCCTGGTCAAAACTACTAAATGTTAAAAAAAAAGAAGTCACTGATTTGGGGGTAAAAAAACACAAAAAATGACTTGTTTTCAATATAAAAAGTGATTGTGGACTGGATAATTTTTTACCTTCTATCAAAGTCTTGGGCATGTCAAAGATTAGTAACAACATTGGCTTTGATGCATTGTTAATTTTTGTGCAGCATTAGATTTTTTTTTTTTTTTTTTTCTCATTTACTGTTCTTGGCTGTTTTTGCCCCATTGACTTCCATTATAACGACATTTTTTGATTGCAAAGCCATGACACCATAAAATCATGCATTCTTTATGGTTGGTGGTTTTCCCTGTTGGGAAGAGGTAAAATTTGTAATTTTTACAGTTGATCACTAGGTGGGACCATTAATCCTTTAGACATACCTGTGCAAAACAAAAACTTAGTTTCTGGCTTGTATATGAAAACGAAATATATTTGTGTTGTTTTAACAAAAAATATCTGTGTAAAACAAACAGTGCCACAAAACCATTTTTTTTAGTGCACTTTCAGGATTTTTGAGTTTGGTGTTTCAAATATACAGTAGGTGATACCAAGGGCATTGGACCACTGACTTTTTCAGTGATACCTTGGTGTTCAAGGAAATTTTATTTTTATTTTTATTTTTTTGAGTTCAATCTCCACTTTCTTCATCTAAACTTGCTGGCGCTTCAGGGTGTGTTTTGCACGCCGTGTCATCTGTATGCACAGTGATCACTTTTTGTCTCACCTTTTGAAATTTGAGCTTCGCTAGATTTTAATTATTGGTTGTGTAGCATGTTGACCTGCAGCATTTTTTTTAAATGATTCAGCTTTCCACAGCCTTTGCAGATTTTTTCTTTTGCTGCAGTTTTTCTGTCCACCATCAAGTGGATAGTGTCCTCCGAAATTTTTGCATTCCAGACAGCACACGTACATCTGCAAGATGTCTGTTAAAGATCTCTTCATCTGGCATCTGCTGTGTACAAATATCTGATAGACATCTTTCAGTTTTACATACATTCTAAATCATAAACATCTTAAAGACATCTTCTGAACGTCTAGTTTACATCTGATAGGAAACATCCTATAGACCAGTGTTCATTTTGCTGACAATTAATTGTTCTAACATTTTTTCACCGACGAAAACACGACGATAATAAAAATAAAAACTCATTCTGAATGACAAAAACTATGACGAAAATCTATTGACATTTTTGGAAATTAATGAAATGAAATATGTATTCGAAAAAACAAATAATACGAAAATGTTATGGAGGGAAGATTTGGGAAGAGATACAGTCAGAACAAATCTCCTGTTTTCTGAGCGCACACACCCAAAGCATGCACACAGAAAGCCTCATAATGCATCCTTACATTTGGTTTTAAAGGGACAGCAGCCTTATTTGGTTGCTGTTGTGTCATTAATGTTAATCAAGCATCAAAAGAAACAGAAAATCTCTCACTGTTCATGACTGAATGACTTTAGTAACCCTAATAAGGATTCATCTAAATTTATTTATATAAATAAATGTCTGGTTGAAATAATGAAAAATGTGGTAAGTTGTCATAAAGAATGCATATTATATAACCATTGGTAGGAGGGCCATGTTCTTGTTTCTTTATGAGAAGTGGTTTTATTTATAATTTATAATAAAAAATACATGTTGTGTATCACAGCAGTTAAATATGTGTCTTTATTGCTAATAAAACCTTAATATCAAACCTATATAATGAGTTTGGAAATTTTAGAGAAATCCTTAATAAATGCATTATACTTTAACTAAAACAATTTAGATTACTAAAATATGACTAAAACTAAATGGAATTTTAGTCAAAAGACTATGACTAAATCTAAATCAAAATTTGCTGTCAAAATTAACACTGCTATAGACATATTGCAGATGAGCAAACCAAAGACTGGCGCAAACACTCTAAGGCCCAGTTTCACTAACGGGGCTTAATTTAAGCCATAACTCGGCATCAGTTAAAGGAATACTCAATCCCAAAATGAAAATTGTGTCATTAACCACTTGCCACCATGTCGTTCCAAACCCGTAAAAGCTCCATTTGTCCTCGGAACACAATTTAAGATATTTTGGATGGTACCTGCAGGCTTGAAACTGTCCCATAGACTGCCAAGTAAATAACAGTGTCAAGGTCCATAAAAGGTATAAAAGTCATCGTCAGAATACTCCATACGCCATCAGACGTGCAATCTGGGTTATTTGAAGCGACGGGAACACTTTTTGTAAGTGAAGAAAACAAAAATAAAGTTTTTACTCAATAATTCCTTTTGTCAACGGTCTCCTCTGTGTCTCTCCATATCACCGTATGCTGTGTATGCTCTGTGTATGTCTGGGACTAGCTTAAGCCTTGTCTGTGAAACCGGGGGTATAAAATATGTCTTTACCCTCTACATGCTTATGTCAGAGTTAGAATGTTGAACAGAAAACATGGAACAGGGCTACATGAACACTACAATTGTCATCACACATACAGTACTGGAAAGTAACTTTGCAGATTTTCAACCAGAGTTCATGTTACTTGCGCCAAAATCTCCCTGTTTATTTGAAAGCAAAGCAAGACAGTTCAAGGGCTTTTGTGAAGCTACAGACTGTACTGTACATTTTCATCTCTTCTCACTAGTGTGAATTTGTTAACGAAAAGTATGATGAAAAATGTTTGTTGATGAGCTTTAATGTGTGCAGTTGCCAGATTTCAAGAGTTCAAATCTGCAAATCAGAACTTCTCAATTAAAAAAGAAAACATTTCCTGCCCTGTGTTTTACTTAATTTTTGCAATCTGGCAACCAGCAGTTTCACGGTTTAAATATTTTTTGTTTGTATTTGCCAGTTTTCATAATATGTAATTTTTTTATATTAATTTATATATTAAATAGCCTATAATAAATCTTTACACTAGATGAGGTAAAATAAACCATGTGTATGAGTCTACATTCTATTGATTTGTGCTTATTGGTGAAAGTGCAATACCTGAAATGTAAAAATAATCAAATGACAACAATGTTTTCAATTATAATTTTGAGCAATATATATATATATATATGTGTGTGTGTGTGTGTGTGTGATATTTCTAAACCAGTTTAACTAGCACAACAAAAATGTGATAAAGTTTTCATTTACTAAATCTAGACTAAACAAATACAGGACAAGGTTGACTAAATATTAGAATAACTAAAACATAAGTTTGACAACAGGACTAAGACTAAGACTAATTTAAAACACTAAGACTTAAATAAAAATGGCTGACAAAATTAACACTACTTCTCACACACGTCGTATTGAGCCCAGAAGTTTATCTACTTTTTGGCAAAAAGTATGCAACATTACTACTGTACATAATTCTAGAAACTCTCCTATAACGCAAACATACAGTATTTGAGTCTGTGGGTTATGTAGGGCAAAGACTGGGAAAATTTCCAGTGACCATCAGCAATTATTGATTCTGAAAGTTTGGACCCAAATTTTTCAGCCTTGGAAGATTTTGCCTGTGTAATGTAATTGCTTTTTTTATGTTTATTAAAGTTTGTTCATGTAGTGCAGGGACTGGAATTTTTTATTTTTTTTTTGTCAGCAAAACTCCTTTGCCTTATATTATTAATAGTACTTGGTTATAATACAATAGTGTTGGTTAATAGTCACATTGACATACAGATAAGCAAATAAAATATTAATATTTTTAGTGTTCATCTATTTAATTTGGATTGTTTTTATTTTAGTTATATATATATATATATATATATATATATGTGTGTGTGTGTGTGTGTGTGTGTGTGTGTGTGTGTGAGAGAGAGAGAGAAACTTTTTTTTACTTTTAAACACCTTTTTATTTGACATTGTAACATTAACCAAAAAAGGTGCTTAATATAACTTTACAACTTTCCCATTACTACCAAGGGAAAATTAACTCTCCATCCTCCATCAAAGAAAACAAACTTGTGCTTAAGCACCACTTCATCCCAAAACTTAACATGTCATCATTCATTTTATAATATTCATATTCTAATTTAATTCTAGATTTTACCAAAGCTTTAAAGAAGTCTTATATATTAGAATTTATTAATCGATTTTCGATTTTTATTTGACTTCCATATATTTATTTTTTCTTTTTCAATTTTATATTTTTTGAGAGTAGATTGTTTTGTTTGAGAAATTGAATATTTTGAGAGAGTAATATGTTGTGTTTTTGAAAAAACCCAACCAAGACTTGATAAAATACCCTCTAAAAAACTAAAGAGAGCACACAGTCTTTGACATTCACAAAAAGTGTGAAACACTGTTTCTAATACATTGCAAAAACTACAAACTGGTAATATATCAGGATTACATTTAAACAGAAAGGTTTTTGTTGGCATTGCACAATGCAAAATACGACACTGAAGGTCTCCTGACCGCTTAGGTAAAGGACTTTTATAAAACAACCGCCAAGAAGGTGACTGTTCGTGAGATACAGATAAGAAACCTCTCCATTTTGTATCTTTCTTCCCTATTAGTTGATTAGAAAATGTAATTTTAACACATACAATATACAATTGTCTTTTATTTATTTCCAGAAACGATTCATGTTTGAGCTCTCGAAATGAAAGGAGCTGTCTTTCTTTTTTATCATCTTGATAATTCCGCGGAGTAATAAACACCTCAGGAAAGAGGCATTGCTTTAACCCAGTAGACAAAAACCTTTCAATAAACTGTCTAAGCAACACCGGAAAGGATTCTTTCAGCTTATTTAAGATGTTTCCAACAATTCTCTCAGATTTTCCCCCAACTTGTCTACAAATTTCTTGCACTGAATTCCATTTTCTTTCTTCTAAATCAATTAAATCTTCTACTTTTGAAATACCTGCTGAAACAAAATTCTTAATTTCGGTATCTGACATATTATCCTTTTGGCAAAACCATGAATTATAAAAAAGTGGTTCGTCAAGGCCAAAATGCTCTTCTCGATCTATTTTAAATTGATTCCAGACACTTAGAACATTTTTATAAAAACTAGTAAAATACGAATTTTTAAACATTTCATTTGACATCAGAAATAATTGTCTGTCAAGTCCTCTTCCACCAGTGTTCCGTAAAATGGCTAAACTTAACATAATCCATGGCTGAGGGTTCTGATCATAAAGCAGTCTTTGAGCTATTTGTAATCTCATTGCCTTAACTTTTGAGACTAGATGGATAAGGCTTTGACCGCCCTCAAATACTGGCAAACTCAAAACTCCTGAATTCAGCTAGTGATGTCCTCCCCAAAAGAAATCCACAAAGTGTCTCTGGAGTAGTTGTAAAAGGTCTGTTGGAGGGTCTAAAAACGGACAGACGATGCCACAACATAGAAGCAGCCAAATTATTTATGACTAATACCCTTCCTCTGTAGGACAGTTGAGGTTGAATCCACTTCCATTTCTGAAGTTTCCCTAACACTTTTTCTGCTACTCCATCCCAGTTCTTTGTCATATATTGCTCAGTACCAAAGAAGACTCCAAGAATTTTAAAGCCATCTGTTTTCCACTGACACATTTGAGGAAGATGAGGTGGACTTTCTTCTTGCCACTGGCCCAGAAGTAGTGCATTAGTTTTATTCCAGTTTACCTGCGCTTAAGACGCTTTCTGAAACAGATCCAGACTCATATTCAAGTGATCAATGGTCTCTTGAGATCTTATTATCACTGTGATGTCATCCGCGTAAGCTGTAAGGCTTACGTTAGTTACTTCTGAGATATCAGGATTAAGAACTGAAATACCATGTAATTTTTTTCTCAAAATTCTCAGCAAGGGCTCTATGACCAATGTATATAAAAGTCCAGAAAGACTGCAGCCTTGTCTAATACCTCTGCACACTGGAAAAGTTCTTGTTAAAACTCTTTAAACGTCAGTATATAGTAGCTGAATTTGTGAGATGAATTTCTCTCCAAACCCAAAAGCAGTCAGAGTTTTAAAGAGGTAGTGATGGTCGACTCTGTCGAATGCCTTTTCCTGGTCAAGTGACAGAAGTCCAACATCAAGCTTGTATATATCAGTTAACTGTAATGGATCGCACACTAGAAACAAGTTATCAAAGATGGAGCGTTTTGGAACACAGTATGATTGATCCTCATGGACTATGGAAGCCAAGCATTCTTTTAGGCGATTCGTTAATGCCTTTGAGAGAATCTTGTAGTCTGTGTTTAAAATTGAGACGGGACGCCAGTTTTTTAAGGACCTTAGGTCACCTTTTTTAGGTAATAGAGTTATTACAGCTCTTCTGCAACTAAGGGGTAAAACTTTCAATTTTTCACTTTCAGTAAATACAGAATGTAAATCCGGTCCAATAAGTGCCCAAAAAACTTTGTAAAATTCAGATGTTAGACCGTCTAACCCTGGGGATCTTCCAGCAGATTGTTGTTCACAAGCTGTACTTAATTCTCCAAATGAAAGAGAATGTTCTAATTCTTTCTTGCTTTCATCCTTTAATTTAGGAACATCCTTAAGAATACATTTCACAGCTTTAGGATCACAAGACTGAGCACTGTAAAGTTCTTCATAGAATGACAAGGCTTGTAAGAATCTCCTTTTTATCTGTTGTCTCTCTCCCATCGGCTAGTTTAAGATGATCAACTGATTTTCTCTCTCGAACTTTCCTTTCCAAGGCAAAAAAGAATGTTGAGGAAGAGTCCATGTTGTGAAGTTGAGCGATTCTTGATCGAACTATTGCTCCTTGGTCTCTTTCTTCATACAAATTTTTTAAAAGAAATTTATTCTGTTCAAGTAGATCTTCATTTTTTCCATCTTCCCCACTTATGGAGCTACTTAGCTTTAAAATTCCTTCTTCCAAAAGCTTTATCTTCTTTTTAGTTTCATTCGTATTATTTTGTGTATACTGTTGGCAGAAAGACTTCGTCTGGATTTTCCCAATATCCCACCATTGGCTTAAGGATTTAAACTGTGACATTCTCTCTCTCCAAGCTCTCCAGAAAAGAGTAAAAGAGTGCACAAAAGTGTGATCTTTTAACAGTCTATTATTAAAGTGCCAATAAGATTTATTATAAGTATTCAATGTAGTGACTACTATTAAGAAAACACTGTCTTTTAGATTTTTGAACATAAATTCTATCAAACCTGGCTCCAGATATAATTTTTGAACCCATCTTTAACCATGTATATTGTTTTTCTTTAGGAAAGGATTCTCTCCACACGTCAACAAGTGCATGATATTTTAAAACATTTCTGAGCGCTTCTGCTGATTTTGGGTGAGGCTCATCATGATTCCTATCAACTGTATAATCAATAGTACAATTAAAATCTCCAGCTATAACTATTACTCTTTCTTGAGGAATTCCATTAATCACTTAAGTAATATTAGTAATTTTCTAAAATATTCAATTCTGTCAGATCCAACGTTAGGGGCGTAAACATTAATAAATGAAAAAGATAAACCTTGCAAAATAATATCTACTCGTTGCATTCTACCAGGTATAATATCTATCATATTGGAAGCCTGTTCTTGAAATTTATCAGATATCAAGATAGCTACACCAGCACTAACATTTGACCCATGGCTAAGAAAAACTTGCCCTTTCCACTCACTAAGCCATTCTATCTGGTTATAGTTATCGGTGTGAGTTTCCTGCAAAAAAATTACACCTGTCTTCTTTAAAGTTAAAAAATTAAAAAGAGCAAACCTTTTTGCTGCACTACGGCATCCATTAACATTTAAAGATCCAATGCTCAAGGACGCCATAATTATTAAAAGGGAAATTTTAATGCAGCCGAGTACCATTTTGCAAGCCTTATACATTTATCCTAACCCGTTACACTTTTTTATTGCTACGTTGGATCATCTTTTTCACTTTAGTGATTATCTTCTTCAGACGATATTGTTTTTGTCTATTGAATTCTTCAAGAGTTGCATTTGTCATTATATATCTAGAAGAGGCAAGAAAGCTTTTCAAATCTGGAAAAAACATTTCAATCTGGGGATTTCTGGTACCTTTAGTTTTATCAAGGAAGACACTTATTTGTTTTACAGAATATAGTCTGGAGTTTGCATCACTCGTTTCTACAGATCCTACTTGTGAATCGGTTTCTTCCATGTCAAAAAAAACTCTCTTCACTTTCACTTCCATTATCTGAATCATGATCTGACTGGACAGTATCTGTACTTACATTTGACCACTGACTACATTCCCTTTCTTCGGTTTCATTCCCATTTGTCACAACACTTTGCTCTTCTGTGTTTTTTTGCGGTAAACACGTATTTTCCTTACTTTTAGTCTGAGAACATGCATTTTCTGACTGACTTACATCAGAAATCTCAGCTCTCTGTTCTGGTTGTTTGTCGTGGTTTGTATTTTCCTTTCGGTTCTGTACTCTGAGTTTGTCTTACCCGCACATTAGAGCTGCCCTCTCCTGCACGGTTATCAGATCTAGGGCGTCTGCCGAACATGCCATGTTCCCCGCATACATAACACCGCATTTGTTCCGTGCTGATAAAGATTGTGTAATCTTTACCTTCGATTGATATTTTTATCGCTACTTCAAGCGGGTCATATTGTGCGTTCTGTATTAGATACGTGAATCGTCGGAAAGACATAATGTGCTTCATGTCAGGATTCTTGAGCCCTAAAGGGATCATCCTGATCGGCACAGTTACTTTACCGTAACATTCAAGTATTCCTTTCAAAGTTTCATCTTTTATGAATGGCGGTACATTGGAAAGAACTACTTTTTTGGAGGGACTCGATAACGGCAGTAATTGTAAAAACATACTGCTTACCTCAAGCCCGGTCTCGATTAATGTATCAACCATATCAACGTCAGTGAGAAAAACAACCAGTGCTTTGTTCATTCTAGCAGCTGACTTAATATTTAAACCACCAACCTTCTGACTGACGGCTAGTAGTACGTCTTCTATGTTCATGTTCTCCTCCGGCATGCACTTGAAACCGTGTTTGAGAGTTAGACGTGAAAAAAAAGCGTCGTTTGACTCCATTCTTGGTCGCAGCCCTGCGCTGAGCGCAGTCTGCGGGTAAATAATTTAACAATCTTTACGTTAAATATTTAAATGACTATAAACAATGAAAAGTAAAGAAAAGAAACAGAAATGTTTTCCCACGCGTGCTCTAACACCACACTCTTCCCGTTACCCACAATCCCTTGAGAGAGAGAGAGAGAGAGAGATACGAGCGGCGTTAGAAAGGGTTAAAGAATGTACTCAAGTTTGAAACTATTCTACTAATTCACACAATCGCGACTACACCACCCAGGGATTAACACCCGGGAAAGACCCACAGGTCCACAGGTTCGCCTTGTCACAAAATGATCTAGAGACGTGAATACCTCATATAAAAGTAACAAATCTTTATTAAACAGTTTCTCAATTAAAACAAATCTTTGTTTAGTGAACCAAGAAAGTTATGCACAGCAAGTGCAACCAGCTGCCATAAAATACATACAAAACAACAATAACACAAAAAAGCAGGGGCTTTGCAATAGGGAGGCGGCTAAACGGCGGCCTTCAATAGGGCACGTACTACTGAGTACCCACACGTGCACAAAACCACACTGACACACTCCATGAAATTCACTGCAAATCCACACCACTTTGGTGAAAAGAGTTATTTCTACATGGAAACAGCCAGCCTGCCTTCTCCAAGCCCCAGCTCCCACAAAAGACAAAAAGAGAAAGAAATTAAACAGACAATTAAACCACAAGTAACACAAGCAAACTTGTTGAAACAAAACTAAAGTAATAAAGGAAAAAAATATAAAATACCAAACATAATTCTTAACTGCAAAACAAACATTAACAAACATTAAACAAGGTTAGATGAAACATACCGCACGTATTATGATAGACCTATAGAAAAAAAAAAAATAATAATAATAATTGACTAATAATTGATAAGTGTAAGTTTACTTATAGTTACTATTTTTTTCCTCAGAAATGTTGTTTGTGTTGTTTCAATTGGTGCTATTATAAGCTTAAACACAGTACTTATAATTAACACTTTATACATACTTTCCAACAAGTGCTTTTATTCATTCTATTCTTTTTTGCTGAATAATGATTTTTATTTTTCATTAAATTTTCTATGAATATTATTTAAATTGCAAATTTATAAAGTTAAAACAAATATGATACTGTAATCATAAAAATCATGTATCATAAAACATTGACAAAAAAACAAAAACGTTGCAGTTCATGAAAATTCCCACATCCCTCCATACTCCTTGAAAGATCACCTTTTTTATGTATGAAATTTCACAAAGCAGTTTTTTTTTCATCTGCAGGAAGAGCCAGTTCTGCCCTTTTCTTCTTTACCTTGTCATAGAATATGACTGTGCTCACTGATTTAATGTTACCTGTATTCATATTAAATCAAAAGTAAAATTGCCATTTCAATTTGATTATATATCCATAATAAAAATTCCATTAACATACGACTAAACAACATTATATCACTAGTATTAATGTTGTTATTGTTACAGCTTAACAGATTGCAGCTGACCTTGCTAGCTAGCTAAACTATTGTAATAATGTCATTCCACTATTGCACAGTGTTTCT
The DNA here is from genome assembly GCF_018340385.1 of Cyprinus carpio. Taxonomy (NCBI): domain Eukaryota; kingdom Metazoa; phylum Chordata; class Actinopteri; order Cypriniformes; family Cyprinidae; genus Cyprinus; species Cyprinus carpio. Next base: position 6,385,985 of record NC_056585.1, read on the forward strand.
GCTTGGCAACACGTACATTTGAACAATTTACCAAAAACTAATTTCATTAAAACTTTTTTGAGAGGTGAATATGTCATCATAACATCATAATAGTGATGTTTCCGATTTCTTTTGTGGAAGTGACATGGACTGGGCCTTGTTTGTTACTGATGTTTTAGTTTGCTTTCAGCATCTACTGACAAGAGATGGCAGTCTGTCAGAAATCTTGCCACAGAAAAAAAAACTGCATGTCATGTGACTTAACCAAAGCACATCATTGGCTAAACTAAGGTCTTCTCTTTCCAAAAAAAAAAAAAATTGATTGACAGTGGCAAGGAAATGAACACAAAGAGTGTGTTGCCATATGGAAACACAAAGCAGTGTTGAAATGTTGAAATGCAAACAATGCTGTATTCCCGGCTATAAGCCATGCAGAGCTGGGAGCACAAAAGCAGGCATGCTCACAGGATGAGTTAAACTCCTAGGAAACAGAAGTTATAATCCAAACTAATACGCCTTTATGTGGGCTAGAGAAACAGAGTGGGTCGTACATACATACGAGAAAATGCGGACCACATCATCTATCTGGCAGCCCTTACCTTAATAGATCGCAGACAGGCAGCAGCAATCACTCAAGCAGGCGTCACCCGCAATTCTCAAATGCAGAGACGCACAACAGCAGAGGACCGGTGATCGCCCATATGTGGGTGCAACATGCGCCAGAACAAATGCCAGCTTCACAAAGATTACTAGTAGCAGACAACAAACAGTTATAATCACTATTAAAGTCTACAATATTGTCAACCCAGATGGAAAATGCCTACACCTCGTGCAATGCAATGAAACTCCGGAAGTGCAATCAGTGGAGTATGATGAAACACTCTTCTATTTTGCCTCACGCCTTTATATACACTCCCCTAACTAGGACGCCATAACAAATAATTACCTAGGGGGTATGGTCAACCAGACAGCAGCAAACCCACCACAATAACTGCATTTTACCACATATACATACATACAGAATATATACACAGATTACATTACTAATTTATATTTTCATAATGCTATTTCTAATCAGTAACAGACTATAATTTGTAAGTAATCTACTCATTACTGTGAAGAAACCAGTGTGGGGAGAGTTGTATTATTGAATTGTTGATTGAATTGTAGATCTCTGCTACCACTGAATCTAGATCTGTCTCTGTCAGAAAGAGATGCATTAACGAGAACAATAGTGTGCTATTCATGGAGGCTATATATTTAACACCAAGCATTTCTGCAGACTCTGTTGATCTTCTCCTTAATTCTTTTAACTCAAAAGTTAAAAATGTTATCGATGGCATTGCTCCTGTGAAAGTCAGCAAGAAGACAGGCAGACAGAAATCAGCTAGGAGAAAATCAACAGCAGTTCAGAGTATAAAAAAAGACAACGCAGAAAAGCTGAGCGGATGTGGCAGAAGACGTAACTTGAAATTCACTATAGCATGTATAAATACAGCCTTCGTGCTTTTATTGTGAAAATTGCCACAGCTTGACAGTCTTCTCAAACCTCATAAACAGTAACTTAAACACTCGCACTCTTTTTGCTACTGTTGAGAGACTGACAAACCCCACAAGTCAGATTGCCAGTGACATACTCTTCCTTGTTTGCTTCCTTCTTTTTTGAGAAGACCAATAATATCAGGAAGGCGATTAGCACATCCCCAAGTTATGCAGAGGTCAGACAGATTCGACCGTAACAGGTGTCATGGAAACATGTCAGAATTAAATGCCAGATGTAACTAGGGTGACCACCTCCAGTCAGACAAAATGTGGGACAAGTAGCATGGTAAAGTGGGACAATGTGGGACAGACGTAATAATTTTAAACTTAAGATATATTGTCTATCTAATTTACCAAGAAACATTTTTTAAACCACCGACTAAAAGATTAAGACACTACCTGACCCAAAATATCACCCAAAGTTTCTACAGCTTAAGGCATAGGCCTAGGCCTATAAAAGACAAAACACTTATTTTGCAACATCTCGTCTTTATTGGGACTATCAAATTAGTCAACTGTCCAAAGGACCAGGCATTATGAAACTAAAAAAAATGCTCTCAGTGAATCAAATTCACCTTAAAATACAAGACACAAAAACATATTAGGCCTAGCCTATTTAAGTTCAACAAAATATAAGGCCTAGCCTATACAGTGCAAAATATTTAGGGCTTGCCTATAGAAAGTTTAACTATTTCAGTGCAAATAAGGTAAACCAAAATCTTTTTTGATAAGAATGGCTATACTTTGATATAGAATAGGGAATTTTCACCAAGATTAGTCTAGGAGTTTATGTTTTTGTTGAGTGTTTTTATTGAATCCACTGTAGATGGCTTCAGCGTGTTCCTGCGCTCACTGATGGTGCGTCCAGCAATATAACCCACTGGCTCATTATTCTCATTATAAACATGGTCAAAACTCAGACTTTGCTTTAGTTGCTGGTGCAACCAAAACGTAATCGCCAGAGGCAAGCCTCCGTTTCACTTACTCAGCATACATTTTCACATCTTTCTCGCGCTAATCGAAACACATCACATTACCGCTCATTTACCTCGCAAACCGGAGCGTAAGCCCGAGCCCGGCTCGAGCCCGTGTAAAATGATATAAATTAAGCCCGGTCCCGTCGGGTTCGGGCAAAGATCTTCAGCTCTAAAGTGCATCTTCTCTTTTTCGTGGCCACACTGGCCATGGCTGCTTAACCTGACCGAACAGCGCTCGCGCTCTCCAATTTGAGATTGTTTGACAATGTTGAGGAGGCGTTTGTGTACCAGTCAACAGTTTGATTGACGTACGACTCAGCCTATCGACTAACGCTTTTATTGCTCTCCTCTGAACTATTGGACATAAATTAACAGTACGCCTATGGACGTATCCGTGTATTTATTAGGCAGGGTCGAATGAAAAAGCGGGACAGATGCTCAATTTGCGTGAGGCGGGACAAAGGGTAAAATTGCTGTACAGTACAACGTAAAGCGGGACAGGTGGTCACTCTAGATGTAACTGTATTCCATTTATACTTAACATATAGTTAGTATGACTTGTATTATTATAAAACATTTTAATACAATCTTCATCTATAAAGGTAAAATAAGCCTTGAGAATCATTCACTCACACTATTTGTTCACAAACTGATTAAGTCGTTATATAAATGTATTATAATAAAGAGAGACTCCAGAAAGATTTCCCCTTAGTTTTCATTCGCTTAAATGATTTGTATCAAACCACAGATTTATTTTTTTTTTTTTTATTTTTTTTTTACAGCAAGTAAAATAGCACTACTACATTCAGCAGCCTACACAGAATCCCCTTATCTCAAACTGTTACGTGCTCACCCTTTCTTAGTCCAGGTGTTAGGTTTTTTAGTTTAGGGGTTTTGGAGAGAGAGAGCACAGGAACTTCTTTTCTCCAGCCCCAGCAACACACATCCAGAACAAATAAGCTCAAAAAGATATTTATTAAATCAAAAGAAAAAGATGGAAGGGAAAACAAACTTCAGGAGGGGGCAAAGGCCAACACAACAAACAGTTTCTAACTTAGTTATAATCCTAACTTCCCTATACATAAAATAAAATATCTCCCTGACTACACATAACCAGGAGAAAAGCAATTTCAAACAAAAAGGCACCCACCTCCCTACAGGTTTCCTTTAAAGAAAATCTTAAAGTCTTAACAAAAATGTCTTTAACTACATTCACAAAAAGCACCAATGGTTAGCACTTATCAATAACAGACAGTGGCGTTATCTGGAGCAAGCAAAAAGCCCATGCAGCAAAATATAATCTGCAACCCTCTCCCTCTCAACTTGTTGTGAGGCAATGCTGGCTTTATATGCTGGCTTTCTCCTGGATGCAGCCAATGAGTAGAGCTGAGGTGAATGGGCAGCAAATTAGCAACAGGTGAACCCAATCACCTAGGAGGTGATGGTAGCAGCAGACACGAGGACAAAAACAGAACACCACAAAGCACATAGAATAAATCACAGATAAAATAAGTCTCAGGACTTATTTACACCTAAAAACCCGGAGTAAATCACACTTATTCCGAGGTGTAGGAAACTCAAGTATGGCAGCAACCTTAGCCTCAACTGGCTTAACAAAACCCTGCCCAACTTGCTTCCCCAGATACGTTAACACAGCTTTACCGATCTCACATTTAGCAAGATTCAAGGTTAAAGAGGCAGCAGCCAGATGACTGAAAACTAACTCCAAAGCCTTTACATGCTCTTCCCAGATTTTTGAATAGATGATTACATCATCTAAGTAAGCGTCACAGTTTGGGACACCTGACAAAACCACCTGCATAAGGCACTGGAAGGTGGCAGGTGCATTTCTCATGCCAAAAGCTAGAACCTCATATTGTAGGAAATGTTCAGAAGTGACAAACGCAGAGATCTCAGATGCACGTGGAGTTAAAGGCACTTGCCAGAAACCCTTTAACAGGTCTAATTTGGTGACATATTTAGCAGAGCCTACTCTGTCAAAAAAATCTTCTAACCGAGGCAGAGGAAAGGAGTCAGGTTTCATTAAGGAGTTAACCTTACGGTAGTCTGTAAAGAAGTGATAGGAGCCGTCGGGTGAACTCCATGGACTCTGACTAGGCACTGCTAGACCATGCTGGAGCATATACTCAATCTCAGATCTCATTATGTCACGCTTCCTGGGGTTTACCCTATAAGGATGTTGCTTGACAGGATGAGATCAATGTCATGTGTCAACATGGTCATTCTACCAGGCACATCCAAAAAGAGTGAAGGAAATTCATGAACCAATTTAATAATTTGCCCACTCTGTTCTGTTGTCAGGTGTGCAAGGAAGCTCTGCAAATCACTCAATATGGCAGAGTTTTTAAGCTTTTTAGCTGCAACCTGTACACATTTTTCAACTGGTGCGTCCTCTGGCATTACACTAGCAGTAGCAACATCAACAGGTGTAACAGCAACAGATGAAACAGAAGAAGCAGGCTTCTTGCCACGCACAATAAACTGCTTCAACTTTTTTATGTTCTGTAGTATTTTTTTGTGTATAAGTTTTTTGGGGTGTTTTCTTTTGATAACCCATATTAGAACTTAAATTACACTTTCAGTTTTGATCGTACAGATAAGAGCAATAGGCTACATCAATCGAATCTGTAAAGGGTCTACTTTTTTTTGTATACAGACATAATAACAACAAAACTTTGTGCACTTATAAAATAAAGATAACAAACAAGGAGTGCTGTCTGCAGCCTTTGTCTGCGCTGATCTTTATTTAGAAACGCGTCATTAAAATGAACTGTAACTCAGTGAATACTCAACACAGAGACATGAGAGAGATATCTATAGAAAGCTTGACATGTCTACTTTTAAACTAAACAAGTGCTGCCGAAAACAAATATTCTGTGATAAAGTAATCCATATGATAACAACGCGATGTCCGTTTTTCACGTCTCCCTTCATTATCTTCTAATGCGACCACGCCTCCGCGCGCTGAACGCGCTTTTGAGATGATGTTTTCACTGAAGCGCGCGGCTTGAATACGCCCACAAAACAGAAGACAACGCAGCGAGATTGTTCTTCAAGTTTTTTTTTATTTTACTGTTTGCTTCGCGATGAGAGGAATAAGACATAATTCACCCCAAAAAGATGTGATGTGGCTGAGGATTTGAGATTTGGATTTCCTCAGAAAAAAAGAATGAAGCACTTTATTCAGCAGAGATCATAAACATGAGTAAGTCTCTTATTTATTTATATACTTGTACTACTTTTCACATAACGTGTAAACATTTTACTAGTTAGACTTTTTCCAAAGACTTTTTCCAAACTATAATTCCTGACTAAATGTATAATCAAGTGAAATATTATGACGTTTCAATAACAATATACACTACTATACCATTCAAAAGCTTGATGTAAATAATAAAAATGTACCAATAAATCTAACTGTAACAAATGTAATAAACAATGCTGTTCTTTCAATTTATCCCCCGTAAAAAACCTGAAAACTTTGTCTTCTCAGGTGTGAATTCATGATAGTTGACGCCTACTCGCATATGACTTTTACCAACAAAAAGTGTCTTAGAAAATTTAAATCAATATATTGTTTTCTGTAAGTGAGTAAACAAGATGATTTTCACATCATTTAGAAAAAAAAAAATTCTAGTCTACAAGCTCCAGTTCTCAAAATTCCTGGGAGCCAATTTTCTGTATGTGTTTTATTGCCTTATTCAAGTGATTTAACATTTTTAGTTTTTCACTAACCACGCATAACATTTTTTTTCTAAAAAACACAATCATGTACATACATGCTGCTCACATATTATTATAGCCCAGTTTGTGCTGATTACAGTGAGATTAGACTTTAGCCATTTAGATATTTATAAGAAACTGAAAAAAGCACAAATGTCAGGGCATGACAAAACTTCTCCAGGCCCCAAAAATACCCTTAGACTCCAGAGGGTTAATGTGGCATAAACGGGTTTTATGTCGGTGGTTAGGAGTGTGAATGATATAATTACTGTCACTGAGCTTTTCTTTGACTTCATATGGCCCTGAGAATTTCGCTCGAAACACAGAACCTGGATCGGTAAGAAAACAAGGACACTATCACCCGGTTGAAAACTACAATTCACACTTCTTTTATCATAGTGGTACTTCATTTTTGACTGAACTGTAACCAAGTGTTCTCTAGCAAGTTCGCAGGCCTTACAGGTGCTCACGAACAGTGCTAACATAATCAAGTACAGTCACAGGTGCAGAGTCTTTAGCTAATAATTGCTCACTTAGCAACTTCAAAGGACCACGCACAGTGCGGCTGAACAAGATCCGCTGGACTGAACCCAAGACTCTCTTGCTCTGCTTCATGGACGGCAAACATAAGGTACGGAAGACCTTCTGCCCAGTCCTTCACATTGATTTAAGGGTTTGATAATCTCTCAAGCACGCCCTGCGAGAGCCCTAACCCAGCAAGGGTCTGTGTGAATGCCTTGGATGTAAAATTTGACCCTTGGTCAGTTTGCACAACACGGGGCAGACCAAAGGTAGTGCAGAACTTCAACTCCTTAATGACGACTTTGGCTTTAATCTAGCATAAAGGAATTGCTTCTTGGAAACGTGTGGCGGTACACATGATTGTTAGAACATAAGTGTCCTGACTTAGATTTGGGAAGTGGACCCACACAGTCAATAAGGAGCCGTTCAAAATGTTCTCTCATAACCGGTATTGGCTGCAGAGGCGCAACTGGTATATTCTTGCTGGGTTTCCCAGCCAATTGACATACAAGCAACGATCTACAAAAATTAGATACATCAGATTTTATTCCGGGCCAATAAAAGTACCGTGAAACTCTGTGAAAGGTTTTTGTGACACCCAAGTGTCCTGACAGGGCATGTTCATGAGCCAGTTTGAACACCTGTTCTCAGGTATAGAAGCTCAAGTGAAGTGATGGAAGATAAAGCAGAGGGGAGTCTAGAACGAGGCATAGGAACTGGCTTTTGATTTAGTTCCCGAGCACACAAGTCCAACTCACGCATCTTAATATCCCTATCTGCTTGAGCTTCTATAGCACGAAGCCTAATCTTCTGGCCCTCACACTCTGGGTTATTTATTAGGAGGTCTAACTCTTTCACCTTGACAGCTAACATTGACTCCCCCACAGACTTAGTTGTCAGCCCAGGAAGAACCTCACCTGCCACAGCTTCTGCTGTAAACCCAGGCTGTTCCACAGCACTGACATAAGAGTTCTCTGGTAAAATACCTTCGTCAACTAGCTTTTCCCACAAGTCATCTTTAATAACTTGCTTGGTAGCCTGCCTTGAAACCTCAATATTAAAAGAAATCTGCAATTAAAAACAAATCTGCTTTCCTGCAACACTCAAAACCTCTATGATAGGAGAAAGAGTAAATGAATTTAAATCAAATTACATAATTCTCACAACCGCAGAGGGCCCTTCCTTCACCAAAAAGAAAACAGCCAAACAGAACAAGAAAAATGAGCAGATACTTACAATTACACCACAATAAACTTTCACTTGAACAGACAAGCCCCCATTTGTTACATGCTCACCCTTTCTTAGTCCAGAGGTAAGGGCATAGCAGTAACAAGTTTTGGAGAGAGAGAGCACAGGAACTTCAGGAAGGGGCAAAGGCCAACACAACAAACCAACAGTTTCTAACTTAGTTATAATCCTAACTTCCCTATACATAAAAGAAAATAAATAACAGACAAACTTGCCCTCCCTGACTACACATAACCAGGAGAAAAGCAATTTCAAAGAAAAAGGCAAAAATATGTCTTCAACTACATTCACAATATCACCAACGGTTAGCACTTATCAATAACAAAAAAGACAGTGGCATTATCTGGAACATGCAAAAAGAAGCCCATACAGCAACATATAATCTGAATCCCTCTCAGCTTATTGTGAGGCTATGCTGGCTCTCTCCTGGATCCAGCCAATCAGTGGAGCTGAGGTGAATGGGCAGCAAATTAGCAACAGGTGAACCCAATCACCTCCATGAGAATGGTAGCAGCAGACATGAGGACAAAAACAGAACACCACAAAACACATAGACTAAATCACAGATAAAATAAGTCTCAGGACGTAACACAAATGGAAAAATAAACAAACAAACAAAAACAACATACAATATAGATTTAGTTTAGACTGCCCAATAGAAACTGGTTTTGTTCAACAAGATCCAGGGTTGCCAACTCTCACGCATCTGGCGTGACACTCACGCTTTCAGCATCAATCTCACGCTCTCACGCACACGCAAGAAATGTCACGCCAAAATCCATTTTCTCCCCTCTCAATCCGTTAATTTTCTGTTGATGACTAGACCACAGCGTATTAATGACAGGAGAGGAGTTTAAGGACCACAGCTGTTACATCTCCCTACAACGTTCTCACTGCAGTATTCGATCGTTGATTGACTAAAAACCTTGCACCTGATACGTCAGTTGCGTGTGAGAAGTTCAGAGAGAGTTCGGAGCATAGGGTCGGAGTCGGCACGTGTGAAAGTTTGGAAGACAATCAAGGAAAGCAAATAATAAAATGGTGACCCTTGTCACTGCAAACATACTTGCCTAATCAGTCTGTGTGCCGAGACTAAGTTACAGACTTCAACTATAGTTGCAAATGTTGTCTGACGTGCGTTATGATGTGGGCTAGCTAAATTGCTCAATAAAAATAGGGTCCGAAATTAACACCCGGTAAGCGCCAAATGCGGGTAGATTTTCCATTTGGCGAGTAAAACTCAAAATGCTGTCCGCCACACTGGCGGGTTAATGTTCATACCAAAATATGAAATTTTCAGCACGCACGAGCAGAGAGAGAGAGAGAGGAGAGAGAGGAGAGAGAGAGAGAGAGAGAGAGAGAGAGAGAGAGAGAGAGAGAGAGAGAGAGCCCCGGCCGCGCGCGCACTCAATATTCAGAGCGGCCAAAGCGTCAAGCTTCCCCGTACTTTTTGACAAGCGTCTTTGACAAAGCGACCAGAGCTTCTTTGCAGCTCAAGTCGGCGGCGGTGTGTACATACAGTTAATGCTCTATTTGTTGACGGCGCTGAGGAAAAAAGGATATGTGAAGCTCCTGCCACTGGAAGAAGCGGTCGCCACCCATTTGTGGCCGCGCAGAACGTCTTCAGCACTCGCGGATCCTGCACACTCCGCCGCTGGCAAGGCTGCTTCTGCTTTACACACCATGGCCGTTTTTTTCTCGAGAAAATTAGTTTTCTCATAGCGTTTGCAACGCAATACTCGTTCCCTTATCTCTCAGGGAACCGAGGTTACGTAAGTAACCGAGTATGTTCTGCCTTCCCTTACACACGAGTCAGGTAACAAAACTGAAAAAAATAAAAATTTCACTCCAATGATAGTAATATTTCATGCATTTCTCTGATTTTGATCAATATATAGATTTTTTTTTATTATACATTTCAAATTTTGCTCTTGACAATTTTTCATGTTTGTATTCAACATAATAGGCCTACCTATCTCAATTACTGAAATGAGTATATGTGACAAAAAAACGCTGTTTATTATTTTGACCGGTAAAAATATGCTTGGCTGGTGGATTTTTTCATCTACCAGTCCCCGAGGCAGGTGAGCCAAAAAGTTAATTTCTGACCTAATTACATTTTGTTACATTTTGTTAGATGAGATTACATTTTGTTACATTGATTTTTAAAATTAGGGTTACCAAACATTTTCTCCGCGCACACGCGCAAACTGAAATTTTAGTCTCACTCCAGCCAAAGTCCCAAAGTTGGCAACCCTGAAGATCAAGAATGAGAGAAACACTGGATATCATGGCTTGTGTCTAGTGCCATAGAGATGTACCAGAAGATTAGATTACTAGTCAGCCATTCATTCAACGATAAAGACAGGTCTAAAATTTCCAACATGAAAGTAATTAATGATTAAATAACACTAAATAAATTCATGTGTTGATCAAATGAATAGCCATGGTAACTAAAAAGGTTAGGAAACTAGAAAAAAAATACAACAGGAAATGAAATAAAATCAACTAAAAGTCTTGATAAGGAAAACTAAACTGACATTTCCTGACACATACATTTAGACGAGCTTCATTAAAGAGTCTGGCATCAGGAGCGGCTTTATCTGCTCAATCTAATTAATCTGTAGGATTCAGTCCACACACCCCCATATACTCACACATCAGTTCACTCAAGGTTATCTGTTTAGGACACACACAATGTCAGTCATATAGTAGAGCTGATATTAATAATTTGACTCCACTCTAGTGGTGCTGATAAAACCTTTTTCTGTTCTCCAAGATATATTGCCAACACCATTATTCAGTATTTGTGTGGAGGTAATTGAACAGGAATGGATGAATGATAAGTAAATTAAATAAGTAAATGAATGAATGAATAAATAAATTTATGAATGTATTGTTTGAGTCTTGATTTTTATTCCTAATGTCTTAATAAAAAAAGTGTAGAATGGTTAAATGGAATATGGTTAAATTAAGTTAATATTTGATAAATATTTATAAAACAAATAATATAAGTTATTTTTTTTAATGATAATGTACACAAAAGCAATAAACAAAAAATTTAAAAAACATATTTCTAGCCTGAGTACAGTTAGTACATACTTTGAATGAGTACTTACTTTCATGATGTCAATAGATCATTCAGGTACTTTTTTTTTGGTTGTTGTTTTTGTTTGTTTGTTTTTTTTTTTGTTTTTTTTGCTGTATTTATAAAATTTTGTAGTGCCGGTTGCAAGTCTCGGCACAATCAAAAATATTGTAAATGTAAACTAATAATAATAATATCCATCAGTCTCTGATATTTTTTTTTTTTTAGTTTTTTTTAAAAGTTTTTTTTCTGGTTCCTCACATTTTTGAAGGACATGAGTGTAAGCATTTCTCCTGTCTTGTTTTAGCTGTAAGATTTTAGTGGTTTTGTGGACTGGTACAGCTGAGATAGGTGGATATGATTGATTGGGTAATTAGCTGAGATGGAGTCGCACTGTAAAAATCATCAGAAGAATGAAGCATTATACTGTAAAGAGAAGCCCATGGAGATCCATCAGTGCAATAACTCAGGCCTGATTTGTCTGATCAGAGCAACCTGTTCTCTTTTTGACAGATACATTTAGAATCATAATAATTACTCGTGGAGCCATGAACTCCGTAAGTAACATGTAAATGGAACTTAATGGCTTCGCTGTGTGTCTCTGAATAAAGGATTGCAAGTTTCACTGAGTAAGAGCTTGTCAGAGCAGAAGGTTTTGAAATTCAATAAACATAGTGTGTTCAAAAGGGATAATGGCTCTGTCTTTCATGGATAACCTTTAATGAAAGAGCATCCTCTGAAAAAGAGACAAAAAGAGAGACTGCTAGAGAAAGGGCCCTGTTTGTGTTTGAGAGAACACTCATCTGTCCCCTTTCCTGTGGTAAACTGAAATATGATGGCTAAAATGTCAGCCAGGAACAAGATGAGCTAGAACTAATGATATTTACAGTTACATATCACTGTTACACAGCAATAAAGAATGCATATCACTCTGTCCCACAGGCAGCTTTGGGACTCTCCGATCACTCTTTGGTTTATCTTATACCACCTACAGGCAGAAGAGATCAGCTAAACCTGTTTTAAGGACTGTCAAAAGATGGACTAATGAAGTAGAGAGTGATTTACAAGCTTGTTTTGATCTCACTGATTGGAGTGTTTTTGAATCTGCAGCCACCGATCTGGACGAACTCACAGAGACTATAACTTCATATTATATCACTTTCTGTGAAGATATGTGTATTCCTACCAGGACATTCTTATAATTTAATAATGATAAACTGTGGTTTACTGGGAAACTCAAACAGCTTTGTCATGCCAAAGAGGATGCTTACAGAAGTGGGGATAAAATCTTGTATAACCAGGACAGAAACAGACTAACAAAGGAGATCAGAGTGGCTAAAAAAACTACTCTGAAAAGCTGAGAAAAGAGCTGTCAGCAAACGATCCGGCGTCAGTATGGACTGGTCTGAGGAACATCACCATGTTCAAGACACCTCCACTACAGTCTGTGGAGAATCAACAACTGGCTGACAATCTGAATGTGTTTTACTGCAGATTTTAAAAGGATAGTCTACCACCGCCCATCCTCTCTGATCTGCATTTCACACATTCACTTTCCACCCCTGCAACCCCCCTCCCTTACCATTCAACCTGTGCTTAAAAGTCTTTGCTGAACAACTGGTCCCCATCTTCATACAGATCTTCAACAGTTTATGGAGTTGTGTGAAGTTCCCTGCTGCTTCAAACTCTCCACCATCATTCCGGTCCCTAAAAAGCCCAAAATCACTGGACTTAACGACTACAGACCTGTTGCTCTCACATCTGTGGTCATGAAGTCACTGGAGAGACTCGACCCTTGCTGGATCCTCTCCAGTTTGCCTACAGAGCAAACAGGTCTGTGAATGATGCAGCCAACATGGGATTGCATTACATCCTGTAACTCCTCGACAGACCTGGGAATTACGCAAGGATCCTATTTGTGGACTTCAGTTCGGCCTTTAATACCATCATGCTTGACCTTCTCTCAGACAAACTCGCACAGCTCTCTGTGCCCAGCTCCCTCTGTACTAGCAGCTAGTGAGGCTGGAAAAACTCACACCCAGGACTATCACCATCAGCACTGGCGCCCCCCAGGGATGTGTTCTCTCCCCACTTCTTTTCTCTCTTTACACGAATGACTGCACTTCAAAGGACCCCTTTGTTAAGCTCCTGAAGTTTGCAGATGACACCACAGTCATCGGCCTCATCAAGGACGGAGACGAGTCTGCTTACAGACAGGGTGTTGAGCAGATGGCTGTCTGGTGCAGTCTTAACAACCTGGAGCTAAACACTCTCAAAACTGTGAAGATGATAGTGGACTTCAGGAGAAACCCACCTGCACTCCCCCCAATCACCATCATGAACAGCACTGTGACTGCAGTGGAGTCATTCAAGTTCCTGGGCACCACCATCTCTCAGGACCTGAAGTGGGACACTCACATTGCAAAAAAGGCCCAGCAGAGGTTGTACTTCCTTCGCCAGCTGAGGAAATTCAACCTGCCACAGGAGCTGCTGAAACAGTTCTTCTCTGCCATCATTGAGTCTGTCCTGTGTTCATCCATAACTGTCTGGTTAGTTTCAGCTACCAAAGCAAACATCAAGAGATTACAACGGACAGTCAGGACTGCTGGAAGGATTATTGGTGCCCCTCTGCCCAGCCTCCAAGATCTTTACATCTCCAGAGTGAGGAAAATTGCTAAAAAAAAAAAAAAAAAAAATCACGTGTTATTCCTATGTAATAAATGAGGTGGATCAGACTCATGAGTATTTGTTATATTTAACAAATATTGGACAATACCCTTCCCCAACATGCAAAATATGTGGTAGAGAAAACCAGGCCTCTGGTTACCATGGTAACAATGACACACATCAAGATAAGATTGTTTTACAACTCAAAGGAATGTAGAAGTTTTCACTCTAAATTCACTTTAAAACAGACAAATATACCCTTGTACTATATAGTTCATCCTAATTGTATCTCCCTCTATATATAACCACTTGAGAAATGGTTTTCCTCTTATAGTGTTTCACTTATGTATTGATACAAACTCAACTTAAATTTACATTTTAGAATTGTACACTATTGCTAACAGAGGTCACGGGTGTGCCATGTTTGGTATCTCTCGGCTGAATTTTTAATGGTCTATATGTTAATTTATATTATATGTTGGTACCTATGGAAGGTATTAGAGTTACCAGTTTCTTCACCAACATCCAATCAAAGACCATATGCGAAACATAAGCCTGAGGACAAAAGGTTGTAAACCTACCCTCAAAAGCTACCATTCCAACTGGCTCATGACATTGTCACCCTTTATAGATCACTGATCACCAGATCAGATAAGTTTTTAGTTTTGAGATGCAGAAACTCCAGGGCAAGATGCAGAGCTCAAGGGTCCTCAAGAATCCAACTTAAGCTTGTGCCAGGCTTTCAGCCTAGTCTTTTCACTTCAAGATCCTCTGACTCAGACTGGTTCTTCAACCAACTTCAGCAAAGATCAACTTAAGCCTACAGATTGCATCAGGACTCCCTTTCAGACAGACAAGACATGCAAGTATCAAACTTAGTCTTATTAATTGATACAATGAGTATCATTCGCACCTTTTTCGCACCTGGGCATTAACCCGGAAACTGAAAACAGAGAGGCTAATTTCATTTTACAACAAAATTTCAGTTTACAACAAAAGTAGTTCCCTATCAAGGCGGTAACTCAACATTACGTCAGCTAAGACGTATATGGGAACTCCTCCCTTCTCCACTTTCGCTGAAATCTTATGGGCTAACGCCAGCTGGGGACAGCTGGCCAGTTGACACGAAGCATGCAAATACTGACACGTCACCGGGCAGTATAAAATGCATGGGCGCGAAAATTACGTCAGAATCTCTTTCTTCACGCTAGAAGTCATCGTGGAAGTTGCATTAGAGGACTACTCACCCCTGTTTTTCCTCTCCGCATCCGATGGCTGCTACATGCCAGATTTGCGCGGGTCCCATTGACCCACCTGACCTTCACCAGTTCTGTGTCACCTGCCTGGGCCTCGCCCACGCAGAGGCGGCACTCACGGATGACACGTGCGCCCACTGCGCCGAGCTGCCAGTGCGCGCCCTCAGAGCCAGGAGAGAAGTGGCTCGGGCAACAGCGGGGATGAGGCCCACTGCCGCCAGCGAGCCGCTGGTGGGCCCTCCCCCGCCCGAGGTCGAGTTCGACAATGTCAACTTCGCGGAAGTTAGCTTCCGCCCCCCCAACGCCGTCGCGAACTTCGAGGAGAAGAACCCCGTTCTTCCCACATGTGCACGAGCACGTGGTGAAGTCGTGGGCTGCACCCTAATCGGCGCGCACCCACTCTGCCACGCAGGCTATGTTTGCGCACGTGGACGGGGCGGAAGCCCACGGGTATGTGCGCATGCCCCCCGTCGAGGAGATTGTTGCCGCGCACCTGTGCCCGTCTTCCTCTGCATTGGGTTCGGACCGCAGCCTGCCTTCCAAGCCGTGCAGATTCACGGCCCACCAGGCGGACAAAGCCTATGCTGCTGCAGGGGAGGCAGTTTCTGCTCTTCACGCTATGGCTATACTCCAGGTGTTCCAGGCGAAACTGCTTCAATCCCTCGACGGCGGCACAGTCGGCGCTGACGTCATCAGAGATCTGCACGCGGCAACTGATCTCGCGCTGATGGCTACTAAGCGCTCTGCTCAAGCCATCGGCCATTCCATGGGGTTCATGGTCGTCTTTAACAGGCACCTGTGGCTTACCCTAGCTGACCTGAAGGATGCTGACCGCAAGACACTTTTAAACGTTCCAGTCACTCCCTCCGGCCTCTTTGGTGACGCCGTGGAGTCGGTCACGGAGCGTTTCTCCGAGACGCAGAAGCGTGCCAAGGCAATGAGCCACGTGATGCCCCGTCGCTCACTCCAGTCACCGTCTGCGAGGTCCCGCTCTTCTTCTGCACCTCTCCAGGCTCAGGGACTGGCTAGACAGCCCGCTGTGGCACCCCGCCCCGAACCGGATGCTCGTTTCGGCCGAAGCAAGCAGTGGTCAGGGCCTGGAAGGAAACATCAGGGTCAGAGGAGGAGCCTGCGCCGCGAGAGAGCCAGCGCGCCATCCCCGGCTACCAAGCCGTCTTCCTGACGGGCTGTTAAGGAGGAAGAGAGAGCGCGCTGGAGGCCCCGCCCCCAAGCACCATGTTCAAGAGCATCATGTTCCCCATGTTCCTACGGGCGACGATTGCTATGTGGGTTTAAATGCTGTTTGTGTGAATTACAGCATTGTGAGCTTTTTCTTCCTCTTGCACCCAACACTGTGTCACTCGCCCTGTCTCAGAGCAGCGCAGAGCCACAAAACATGATTATAATGGCCTCTCGAGGGCGCGAGAGTGCCAACACCACACAATGCCCGCCGCGAGCCGCCCTCCAGCCAGTGATTCTACCCTCGCAGGGACGGGGCTCCGGTCAAAACACACCATCAGTGGTTACGGTGGCCGTAGAGCTAACGCGTCCGCTGTGTCACTTCCTGGACGTGTGGAGAGCTATCCCGGGCGTTTCACCGTGGATACTGGGAATAATTCAGCACGGATATTCTCTTCAGTTCAAACGCAGACCTCCCCGCTTCAATGGCGTGGTCCTGTCACTGACTTTGCCCAAAAACCTTCCCGTTCTGAGACAGGAAGTTCTCAGTCTGCTGGAGAAAGGAGCGATAGAGCGCGTTCCTCCGAGCGAGCAGGAAAGCGGCTTCTACAGCCGCTACTTTGTGGTGCCAAAGAAAGATGGTGGACTCCTTCCGATTCTGGACCTGAGACCCATCAACCGAGCACTTCACAAGCGCGCGTTCAGAATGACAACGCTGAAACAGATCTTGGCACAGATACGGCCCGGGGACTGGTTTGCCTCAGTGGATCTAAAAGACCCATACTTCCATATTCAAATAGCGACGCGCCACAGGCGCTTCCTGAGGTTTGCTTTAGAAGGCACGGCTTATCAGTATTCAGTGCTCCCGTTCGGCCTCGCCCTCGCCCCCCGCACATTTTCAAAGTGTGTGGACGCAGCGCTTTCTCCCCTCAGATCGAGCGGAATGCGCATCTTGAATCATCTGGACGATTGGCTGATTTTACCCCACTCAAGGGATGTGCTAATCAGTCACGTGGAAACACTGCTTCGCCATTTGGATACGCTGGGACTGCGTGTGAATATGCAGAAGAGAGTGTGTTTTTACCGAGCCGGACTATAACATATCTGGGAGTATGTTTGGACTTGATGGCGATGCGAGCTCATCTCTCTCAAGAGCGCATAGAGGCAATTTCATCGACTCTGCGCTGTTTCAGACTGGGCAGGTCGGTTTCACTGAGGGAATTTCAGAGGCTTCTGGGACTGATGGCGGCGGCTTCTTCAGTGGGTCTGCTGCATATGCGGCCACTACAGTTTTGGCTGAAGACCCGAGTTCCGCTGAGGGCGTGGTATTCAGGCCAGAAGCGCATTACGGTCACTCACAGTTGCGTCAGCACTCTGAGACCGTGGAGCAGCCCGGATATGTTCAGCCCAGGAGTTCCTTTGGGTATAGTGACGCAGCGCACCGTGGTCTCGACAGACGCATCAACTGCAGGCTGGGGAGCAGTATGCCTGGGCGTACCTGCCTCAGGCCTGTGGTCGGAGTCACAGAGAAGGTGGCACATAAACCGTTTGGAATTGGAAGTGGTGTCCTTAGCCCTACAAGCCTTTCGGTTGGAATTGGAGCGGCAACATGCACTGATTCGAACCGACAACACGTCTGTGGTCTCGTACATAAATCGCCAGGGCGGCATGCGTTCCAGAGCTCTATTCAAACAGGCAGCGAGTCTCCTGTTGTGGGCAGACCGACACTTTCTCTCCATAAGAGCGGCGCACATACCCGGTATCCTGAACCGTGGAGAGGACATGCTTTCGATGAACAGGATTCCTCAAGGAGAGTAGAGGCTTCACCCAGGATCAGTTCAACTGATTTGGGATCGATTAGGGAGGGCGAAAGTGGATTTGTTTGCCACAAGCGAGAACACACACTGTCAGGCGTTCTTCTCGCTATCTCACTCCCCGCTGCCGGGAGATGCTCTGACATTGCGTTGGCCGGAAGCCAGACTTTACGCGTTCCCTCTGGTGAAGATTCTGCCTATGGTGTTGTGCAAAATCAGGAAGGAGAGAGCGTCAGTTATACTCGTGGCCCCGAACTGGCCGAATCAGCCCTGGTTCGCAGACCTGAGAGAGTTAGTGGTGGCTCCCCCATGACAAATTCCCCTCAGGAAGGACCTGCTGTCTCAGGCGAACAGCACGATATGGCACCCCAGCCCCGAGCTGTGGAACCTTCATGTGTGGCCGCTGCGGGGACCCTAAATGAGCGGGACGATCTGCATTCACAAGTGCTGAGCACACTTACGGAGGCGCGCATGCCGTCTACCAGGCGCCCCTACGCTCTGAAGTGGGGAGTTTTCACAAATTGGTCCAAGGACATTGGTATTGACCAGGGGACCTGTTCCGTGTCGGATGTTTTGCGCTTTCTACAGCACAGATTGGATTGCGGGAGTTTGCCATCCACGCTGAAGGTGTATGTGGCCGCTATTGCTGCTTTTCGTTCCCCGGTTGACGGGCAATCGATCGGTAAGCACGCTCTAGTTATCAGTTTTCTCAGGGGAGCGAGGAGATTGTGTCCTTCAGGCCGCCCTCCGTACCGCCGTGGGATCTAGCTCTAGTTTTGAGGGCACTATCTCTACCACCGTTCGAGCCCTTAGCTTCGATTGAGGTTAAGGAGCTTTCCCTGAAGACGGCCTTGCTTCTTGCTCTTGCCTCGGCAAAGCGCATTGGAGACTTACACGCGTTTTCGGTGAACAACGATTGCATCTGTTTCGGACCTGGCGACTGTAATGTCACTCTCCGGCCGAGACCAAGTTATGTGCCGAAGTCACTCAATACACCGTTCAGAGCACAGGTTGTTTCCCTGCCCGCCTTATCTGCTGAGCCACCAGCCTCGCGTGACGCTGATGCTCAGAGCACTGTCTGCCCTGTTAGGGCTTTGCGGACATATGTGGATCGCTCGGCTGCCTTTCGTCAGTCGGACCAGCTGCTCATGTGCTTTGGTGGATGTAATAAGGGACGTGCTGTTTCAAAACAGAGACTTTCTCACTGGATTGTCGACGCTATTACGTTGGCTTACGAATGCCAGGGGAAAGATTGTCCCCTCAACATCAAAGCTCATTCTGTGAGGGCAATTGCTTCCTCATGGGCCTGGGCTAGAGGTATGTCTATCCAGGATTTATGTCTTGCTGCTGGCTGGTCTTCCCAGAACACATTCGCCAGGTTTTACAAGCTGGATGTACCCTCTGTAGCGTCACATGTACTTCGGTGAGTTAAGTTTCATTCATGTTGTGAACTGTTATAACCAGCTATACAGTAGTTACCATAGCTGCTAACTCTGTGTTATGGTTTATAAGATTATGCAGCTGTCACCGCAAACGCTGTCGACTCTGTGTTTAACTCTCATGCTTGAGTGCTCATTGTGTTGTGTCTGCCCTATTCAGTGCAGCCTTTGTGTTCATTGCATGAAGATATGCAAATTTTGTTAGGGTCGGAGCAGATGTTTCATTAGTCTAGTTCCGCCTATCAGATGCGAGTACTCTTAGCAACACGGCTATTGGCTGGAACTGTCTTGCTTATGTGTGGGTGTGATTGACCCCATTCAGGGCTTATCTTCACTGCTCTCACGGCGGGATTTAATACGGTTCCCATATACGTCTTAGCTGACGTAATGTTGAGTTACCGCCTTGATAGGGAATGTCTCCGGTTACTATCGTAACCTCGGTTTCCTGGGAGGCAGGAACGAGACATTACATTAGCTGCCGTGGTTGCTGTTTGATCAGCTGTGCTAGCGTTCAGTCGTGATTCTGATGTAATTTTCGCGCCCATGCATTTTATACTGCCCGGTGACGTGTCAGTATTTGCATGCTTCGCATCAATTGGCCAGCTGTCCCCAGCTGGCGTTAGCCCATAAGATTTCAGCGAAACTGGATAAGGGAGGAGTTCCCATATAATTCTTAGCTGACGTAATGTCTCGTTCCCGCCTCTCAAGGAACCGAGGTTACGATAGTAACCGGAGGCGGTTTACACACTATCACAGCAGTGAAAATTCACAACAAATGCTCTAATTTGCTATATTTTTACAGTACAATTGTACGTATTGATTTACAGTAGTCTTGTAAATTTAAAGTCTTGCTGGTCAGTAAGTTACTGTAAATTTTACAGTATTTTTATTATTTTAATTTTTTTACAGCATCAGAGCTGCATAGGTTATTTCACTCTTTTGTCAATGTCTCGTGACTTCTGAGTTACCATACCTTGACTGTTAGACTGCATCCGGAGCATTATCCCTCAAATAAAATTTTATTTCCTCTGTTCAGTGAGTTTTCATGAATGAACAGGCCAGGACGATCCAGCATCACATTATAATACTAAAGAAGAGACTTGAGCCTTGAGTAGAGCAGCTCCTTTCAATCTGCTCTCTGATACATCAACATTAAGAATGCACAGAGCCTCAGAGTTATGCATTTCACCTGTCCAGAAGGACTGGAATCAAATGAATAAATCAATCTGAACTCATTTGTAAAAATAGACCCATTGAACACGATGGCCACGAGAGCCCGGCTTTCATGGTCTAATGTGTTTTGGTGAGAATGCCGGAGTTTCGATGTAAACCACTTTGTGGAACAACTTGTGGAAATCGAGTTGTGAAGCCTGTTAGAACTAGACTGCTAATCATGCAGTGCTGGGATGTGGTTCAGTGCCATTGCTTTCTTTGGAAGAGTGTTGTAAAATCTGAGTTTATTGGACATTTTGGGGGTGCTGAATGTAAAATTAAGTACACTTTGTTACATTGTTTTTTGAGTATGAATATTAAATCTAAATACTAAATTTAATGTAAACAGCATTTCCATCTGTGGTAAAGAATGAAGATTTAAATGTGCAAATTTAGGTGACATATCAGCCAGCTGACTGTGAGAGCAGTGAGTGATTCAGTCAAACTCAGCACAGGGACAGACAGCTGCAAATCATCTAGCAGTCTCTCAGACAGACAACTGTCAGTGTGCAAAAAGCCCTAAATGCTAAAGAGATACTTCTGATGCTAAAACCTGACTGGATGAGTCTGTGTTAAATATAGAATAACAGTAGTTTCAAAAGTGGTTTTTGATCAAAATGAGAAGAAATGTGTTTCAGTGTATGCCATATTAGTGTTACACTGTACACGGGCCTAGCATGTTTAAGAACTCTTCTTGAGCAGCTCACTCACTTGATTTGTTCATTATCGCTTTCAAGGCAGAAAGGGTGGTTGTTTAGGAATCAAACCCAGGACATCTTACACCTAAAGCAAGACTCATACTCCTGTTGAAATAACACTGCACACTGTTACTTTCACAGTTTGTGAAAATGAAACATTTACAACTAGAAAATGTTAAAAATATTTGTTATAGGCAACTTTACCATCTTCTTATATTTCTTTTGTTCACTTTTGTTTCACTTTTGCTAATTTCTTTGTCATCATTTTGTTATAAAATAATACTGTTTTGATCTGTTTTCACTGGTTACTAATTACTATTTTTCAGTGTGATTTTTGATCATTTTTTTTTAAATCCAGTTTGACCCACAAACTTTATAATTATTAATTAAATAAAGTAGTATATAGAACCAAAAACAATTAAAAAAAACAAAACATACAAAAAATGTATTGCCTAATTCATGGATAATAGCAAGTGAGATTTTAATAATATTTAGATGGACTAGAAATTGTCCCTGGATTCCATTTCCATAATTGCTGAAAGTTTTAGAATGAAAATACTGGCAAACCAACCTGCAAAAGCAAAGACAAAGCATTTATTCTCCGCAATACCATGTGTAATTCGAGACTAAGGAGAGAGATGATCAACATTAGGGCTGGGCTCCTCTTCGCCTAGAGATCAACTTTCCTGCAGAGTTCAGCTCCACCATGCTTGTAGCTTTCCCGTAATGCTGCAGAGCTCGATTAGCTGTTCAGGTGAGTTTGATTAGGGTTGGTGCTGAACTCTGCAGGAAAGTGGCAAGAGTTACCCATCCCTTCTCTACACACAGCTTTCAGATCCAAGTAACAAAACATGAACAGAATTCAAACGACCATGAACACATACTACAAAACACATCAGCTAACAATGGGAACACAGGGCGTAAACACACAAGGGTTAACAAGGCAATGAGAAACCCCCTGGGAGACACCCAAGGGGAACCAATCATGAGATTAAAGGCCACCAAAAGCCAAAAGCCCCGTCCACTGGAGATCAGTCACTTTAAACCTTATACTCGCCACATTCCACAAGTTTGCTTAACCAACAAAAGTGGCGTCATCGTGGCACTCGCCAAACTGGATTTCGTTAGACCCCATTTCATGCAGCGGTGTGCATGCCATTTGTCTTTTTTTTTTTTTTTGGTAACTTGAACAATTAACAACTCATAGGCAACATTTGGTGTAATTGTAATGAAAGAACGTATAACATTAGGTGCAAATTTATTTATAGTTATAGAAGAGTATTTATAGAAGTATTTAAGTATGTCAAAGATTACTGTAGTTGGCATTTACGTGCATTCAGTTCACTACCTCAAACTGCATTGTTTTAATTTCAAGTGCTTTTTATTTCAATTGTGCTTTGTGTAATCAATTTTGAGTGGAAATATGTTAAATATACTGTGTATATACTATTATACAAGTATCTATGCAGTCAAGCTGGTAAAACAAACAAACAAAAATAATGTTATGTGTAATGCATAAATACAAGTATGTTTATGGTAGCTACAATTTATTGTATGCTAAATAAAACAAAACAATTTTAAAATGTATTTATTATTAATAAAAAAAAAACAGGTATTTGTACATAGTCACATATTAACATTGCAAGAGAAAATACACTTGCAGATCCTTTATGTATTTCCAATACATGTACTGTATATGTTTATGTTTGCACTCTCACCCATTCATTGCTGGTGAGCAGATGATGTAATGCTAAATTCCTACAAATCTGTTATATTTTTGGGTGAACTTATTTCTGTAACCCTGTAATTGAACTTTAAGGAACATTAAAGATAAAATAAAGGAATGTCATGACCCCTTTAAGACTGAATCCACAATGATTTGGATTAAATGTACTATTAGAGCATACAGTACAGTACGATTTCTTAACTGTTTGTGATGTTGACCAGTGTTTTGAAGTGACATCAAACAGCACAGTAAACTCCATCATATAAACAGTGCTTGAAGTGTGAGATTTATGATTTAATCACATCACAGGGTAAACTTATTAGCATCTGTTTCAGACACAAGAGGGCTCACAGCTCGAGGCAAACATCTCTGATAAATGCCAAATGGAGACCTGCTTGTTCATCTTGTTAGCGTTTGTCTGTCATTGGTGTCTTGCAAGCTGCTTGATGGATGACTTGACAACAACACAACAGGCAACACATTTCCTAATTGATCACCATGGAAGCATTTACACAGCAGGACGGCCCATGACTCTTTACTGCAAACTACAGCAACTCAAGCCTGAAAGAGTGCATTATAATTCACCTTTATAGATTAATTTTATATCCACTGTTTCATTGCCCATTTTTCTGAGTTGTGCACCGGCTGGCAAACAGTTGGAGATGATTGCATCGAAGTGCCACTTTCCCATACCTTAGAAGAATATTAATTTAGCTTTCTCTGTTTGAATTGATGCAATCATTTGCTTCTCTCTGCTGGATGCTGCACTGTTAACGTCATTTTGCTCTTTGGCATACAACATTTCTTGCACAACATCTTTGTTCATGTAAAAAAAAAAAAAAAAAAAACTCATCTTCACAGATCAAATATGAGCAAATATGTACTCAACAAGATTAATATTTGTCTCAGGGGTGTGAGATGATTTGTTAACTAAACAGCATGTGTTGAATGCTGTTACAATAAAACACATACTGTACTCCTCTGGTTAAAAATAAAAACATGAACCTAGACTATGTTTTTTGAAGAAAATCTGAGTGATAATTGACCGTGCAAAATGCACTGCTACAATACTAGAGAGTTGTGGGTAGTTGCTGAAGTGTCTGGTTTCCGTTTTTCAGTAAGTTGTTAGCCAGAATTTGTATATCTGTAACAATGTTGAAAATATATATTTGGGTAAAATCGAATGAGGGTGAGGCTTAAACCAGAAATCAGTCTAAACTACAAGAAGTTTCAGATACAGCAAATATTCTTGTTTATAACAAAATTTCTGTAAATATATCTTAATAAATAAAACAATAATTCAAATATCTATGTAATGAGTAGATAGACTCAGGACATAGACATGTTAGAATCAACAGACAGTTTTATTGTGCAGATGTTTGTGAAGGGCAGAAGCTGGTAATGAATGGCATATATTGGTTCTTTACTGAGATGAGCAAGGATACTGATGACTGAGCTGTCTTGTTACTAGGTATTGGAGAGCGTGGGATGGTGTAAGGCTTCCGTAGGAGCTGGTGGAGGGAATAGGATGCCGGTAGGTAATGGTTGAACACACACAAACACAGGAACACGAGGAGGAGACGAAGGAGATCGTTTCGGGTTATGCATGTAACCATGGTTCCTTGAAGGAACGAGACGCTGCGTCGGAAATGCTTCGGGGAATGACCACAGCGTGAACCGCTCTGAATAAAATGTGTAATCAGTCCATTGGATGTGCGAGACGTCATAGGTGGATGACGTCAGAGACCAGGAAGCTTAAAACTGGCTACCAATAGCTGCTCGCATAAAATTCAAGGCATTGATGTTTGCATACAAAACCACCACTGGATCTGCACCCCTTTACCTAAATTCATTACTTCAGACTTATGTGCCCTCTAGAAGCTTGCGTTCTGCAAGTGAAGATCGCTTGATTGTGCCATCCCATAGAAGCACAAAGTCACTTTTACGGACTTTTAAATTAAATGTTCCCTCCTGGTGGAATGACCTGCCCAACTCAATCCGAGCAGCTGAGTCCTTAACCATCTTTAAGAATCGGCTTAAAACACATCCCTTCCATCTTTATTTGACCCTCTAACTTTTTCACTCACTATTCTAATTCTATAAAAAAAAAAAAAAAAAAAAAAACTATCTCTTTAATCTTTTTGTATTCTATCTATTTTCTTTTCATTTATTCATACTATTATAAAAAAGACCTCTAACACTAGCTTACTCTATTCTTTTTCTATTCTATCTGTTTTCTTTTTATTTATTTTCTTTTTATTTATTATATTATTTAAAAGTCCTTGCTACGTATACTGTGTTTAGGCTAACTGAGACCTTGTTATAGCACTTATATATCATTGCTCTTTTGTTGTTTTTGATTGCTTCCATTGTCCTCATTTGTAAGTCGCTTTGGATAAAAGCGTCTGCTAAATGACTAAATGTAAATGTAAATGTAAAAGCACGTGCGGCGAAGCTGGCATCAGCCTGGAAAGGATGAAGCAAGAGCCGGCAGAGATGCTGGAAGTTTGGCACTGCAACGCACCGCCTCGTTCCTTCGAGGAACCATGGAACTCGAGCTGCGTTGGAAATGCTTCGGGAACGAGAATGCCCACGCCGCCAGACTTACAAATCTTTGTCTAGTGTAGGAAACTGCAAAGCTATGGCGAGAGAACAGAAGAGCCTGGAGTGGCTCGCATATCTAGTCCATAAAACCTCACAAAGGTCAAGGGCATGGACCAACCCACAGCATCGCAGATGTCCCGCATAGAGACACCTGCTAGGAAGGTCTTGGAGGCCACCACACCTCTAGTGGAGTGAGCCTTGACCCCCAGGGGAGAGGGGAGGCCAGAGGACTCATAAGCCAAGGCAATGGCATCTACTATCCACCGACTAAGGGTCTTTTTAGTAGCAGGAAGACCTCTCTTAAGGGAACCATAGCAAACAAACAACTGGTCCACCCTTCTCCACAGGGCAGCTCTGTGGAGACCTGCAGACCAAGCTTCTGCTGGTCTAGCTCCCTAAGGGGAGGAGGACTGAATGTCTGGAGTACGACAGGCCGTGGTGTGGATGAGGGGACCTTGGGGACATACCCCACTCGAGGGTAAAGAAAAGCTTTGGCCAGACCGGGTGCAAAATCAATGTAGGATGGGGCCACGGAAAGGGCCTGTAGGTCCCCAACTCTCTTGAGAGAAGATATCAACAACAAGAAAACAGTCTTTATAGTGAGAAGGTGATCAGCCTCAGCGCACCGCAGAGGAAACGTGTAACCAGGGGATGTGGTAGGCTGCAATGGCCGCCACGTAGACCTTTAGGTTGGAGTGGGTCAACCCTGCGGAGAATCAGGCCTGCAGGAACTCCAGTACTGTACCAACCGGGCAGTTAACTGGGTCGAGCTGGCAGTCTCCGCACCAAGAAGTGAAAAACTTCCACTTCAAGGCATACAGTTTCTTCGTTGAGGGAGCTCTGGATTGGAGGATGGTCTAAACAACCTCGGTTGAGAGGCCACACCCATAACTTCCACAGCTCTGGGCGGGGATGGACTATAGTGCCCTCCACCTGTGAGAAGAGATCCCTCCTGACGGGAATTTCCCATGGACAGCCGTCGAGGAGGGAAATCAGGTCCGAGAACCATACTCGGCCCAGCCAGAACGGGGCCTCCTGTGATTGGGAAGGATGGCGACATGTAAGTATGCGTCTTTTAGATCTATAGTGACAAACCAGTCCTCGGACCTGATCTGAGACATGACCTGTTTGAGAGTGAGCACCCTGAACTTCAGTTGCTTGACTTAGCGGTTCAATAGACGCAGATCTAAAATGGGATGCAACCCTCCATCCTTCTTTGGAACTTTGAAGTATCGGCTGTAGAACCCGGACTCTCTGTCGTGAGGAGGGACCACCTCGATGGCCTCCTTCCTCAGGAGAGTGTGCACTTCCTGTTCCATAACCAGAGCCTGCTCGGGGCCCACCAGGGTGGGAGTAATTCCGTTGAACCGAGCCGGAGGAGAACCAAACTGGATTCTATAGCCTCTTTCTACAGTGTGCAGGACCCATTGAGACACATTTGGCAGTAGTTTCCACGCTGCTAAATGGTCTACTAAGGGAATCAGTCTCTCAAGACTGACCTCTGGTGTAATCAGAACAGCTAGTTCGGTGCCCTGTAACGGCGGACCGGCAGGAGACAACCGAACTAACTGTTCTAGAGACCTCCGTGGAGGTGGCGAGCCTCTCAACACCGCTACGTTTCCGGGCAGTAACTGAGAGTGGTGCTCGCAGGAGACCGCTGTGCCCTGTAACTCCAGCAGGGTTGGCAGACCAATCTCCTGAGGGCACTGAGGTGAGACGGACACCGTGTAATGCGGTGTAACCCGCTGCACTCCAGAGGGGACTGCCCTCATAAGCCCTGGGCCAGTGGCGTCAGGGCTTTTTGCCGAGAACTTCTTAGCCTTAAGTACGGTCCGCAGATCTGGCTTAGACTTAGAGGCCCCCGACCCAGAGCGCTTCAACCCACGGTCCCGCTTGGATGGGGGAGCACGTGAGGCGACGCTCTGTTTTTGTGCTTCCCTGTATGAGGATCTGGTACTCGGAGGAGGCTGCCCCTGCCCGGTGCCCTTGCTCATCTAATTCCTTCAGCAGGTCAGCCTGGTACACCTGTAACACGGCCATGGTGTGCAGACATGCATCAGCCTGACCCGCTGCTGAGTACCCTTTGCCCACCAGCGCTGATGTTGTTCACAGCAGCTTGGAGGGCAGTGCCGGAGCCTTTAAGGACGATGCCGCGCCGGGAGACAGATAGCTCGCGAGCAGCTGCTCCACACATGGCATCGCCTTATAACTTATAACCACGCTCACTCATTCCCGCTATGTTACCGTAGTGATCACAAGCGGGAATGAAGAGGCGGGCCGAGAATGGTTTTAAATCGGGGAAAATCGGGGAAAAACGGCAGGCTCCGGCGTGGAGGTGGTGGCTTAGTTCGCAGAAAGCGTTCATCCAGCTTGCTTTTCTGCGGTTCAGCCTTTTTCTCGGCGGGCCAATCGATGTTCAACTTGGCCACGGTGCGAGTAACCACCTCCAACAGCTCCTCATACTGGGGCGATTGAGGGGGTGAATCCTCATCGACGCCCACCACGTCAACCTCCTCGGAGGAAGACAGGTGAAGCGCCGAGCCCGCTCCCCGGTGGAAAGTAGCGCCGAAGCGGGCACTGGATCTGCAAGGTGAGGAAGAAGATAGGAACTCGCCTGTCTCCATTCCCATTCCCGCGGTGCGGCGAACCCCATGAGCGAGATCGGCGCTCTGCCTCAGTGGAAGCTGGACCATCGCCGCGGGAATGCTGGCGTGTGGTGAATGCTAGTGAAGGGTGAGTCTTCATGGAGAGCAGTACTTGAGGTGCGAGACGCTCATGAAGGGGGAGGAGTTTGCATTGTCCGCTCCAAGACAAACAGTGCACAAACTGTGTGTATCCCCACCCGAAATGTATCGCGGGCAGGGAGGAACACACAGTTTGAAACGCTGTTTGCCCTCGCTCAAGAGTTTAGATTTGGAGGGTGCTTTAGACATTGTTTCTGGGACAAACAACCCTAAATAAGACTGACACAACAGTTATTTGTACAGACACACACAGAGCGCTTGCTGAAGACAGAAGGCTAATGCCGGCTTTGCTGCATGTGCTTTTAAGCTTCCTGGTCTCTGACGTCACCCACCTATGACGTCTCGCCCATCCATTGGACTGATTGCACACGTGATTCAGAGCGGTTCACGCTGGGGGCATTCCCCAAAGCGTTTCTGAAGCAGCTTGAGTTCCTGAAGAGGAACAGGAGACTTGGAATAATCGTTCAGGTAAGTAGGTTAGCATGAGCAATGAGTCCTTTCCTCAATGGAGACCAGACAATATGTGCTTGGTGCATTTTTGATGTTTTTAATGTTGGTTGGTGGTTGTTGGTGAGTGGCGGTTGGTTGGGGTTATGGTGATTGTGGTTGTTGATTGGTGTAGTTGATTGGTGTTTGAGTGTGGTGTTTCCTGTCTCCACGGCCCGATCCTGAGGGCCGAAAACCTCGACCACGTGACGCTGGATCTTGGGGATGGGAAACGTGGAACTCTGTCAGGAGATTGGGATTGAGTACATCGTCTCTTGGGATCCAGGATCTTCTTCGGGGCCGTATCCTTCCCAATCAACCAGGTATTCCAGTCTGCCTCCCCGACGTTGGGAACTCAGGATCTCCTTTACTGAGTAGACGGTTTCATCTTCCAGCACCATAGGAAGAGGGGGTTCATCAATGGGACCAGGCTCTGTGGAGAGAGGAGACACTAGTAAGTGATAGGGCTTGAGCAGGGAGACGTGGAATGTGGGGTGAATTTGGTATTGAGATGGGAGCTGGAGATTATACGTGACCGGGTTGATTTGACAGATGATGGGGAAGGGACCAATCAATCTGGGACTCAGCCATTCAGCAATTCTTGTGTGGAGAGCCATACCTTTTGTCCTGGGTGGAATGTGGGAGTGGAGGCTCTCCGGACATCCGCATGATGTTTATGACGTCTGACTGCATGCTGGAGATATTGGTGCGCTGAGTCCCAGACCCTCTCACTCTCCTGGAACCAATACATGACTGAAGGAATGTCCACTGGTTCCCCAGACCAAGGGAACAGAGGGGGCTGAGTACGCACTGGAAGGGGCTGAGATTCGTAGTGGGCTGACGAAGAGAGTTCAGTGCGTACTAGGCCCAGGCAATGCCAGCCGGCGTTGACGTTTGGCTGAGGACAACCATGTGTTGTCTACTTGCAT
This sequence comes from Cyprinus carpio, assembly GCF_018340385.1. Lineage (NCBI taxonomy): Eukaryota > Metazoa > Chordata > Actinopteri > Cypriniformes > Cyprinidae > Cyprinus > Cyprinus carpio. The sequence goes on from NC_056585.1 coordinate 6,415,839, forward strand.
TGCTCGTGTTGGGGTTCTGGACAGCTGGGAACCTCTGGTTGGCGGAGTGGAACAGGTGGGTTTTGGCATCAAATATCCTCCATACAGCCAGTGGTTAATAAAGGCATTCAAGGATTGGGTGACCGGTCCATTTTGCTGCCACAAAGATTCTGTCCATTGGATCACTCAACCTGTTAACAAGGACAGAATAAAGGAAATCTTAGCCCTCTCTGTAGAGAAGCGTTGCAGTTGCATCTCCAAGGAGAGTGTAAATTGGAGTTTAGCCCTTTCTGTCGGAAAACAATGTGAAGAGTAGGGCGCCGGATTGACCATGGGACTGGCAGCATAGATCGGTCCGGGTGAAGAAGAGACTGGTGGGGAAACAGATTTGGAAGCCGGTGTGATGGTGATAGGAGGAGTGAGCACATGTCGAAGGGAATCCGCCAGCTCCTGGAATGGGTCCACGTCTGTTTGATTCATGATGGTATGGTCTGGTCTTCTGTAACCAGTAGATAGACTCAGGACACAGACAGGTTAGAATAAACAGACGGGTTTATTGTGCAGATGTTTGTGAAGGGCAGAAGCAGGTAATGAATGGCATATATAGGTTCTTTACTTAGACTTAGACTTAGACTCAGAAAACTTTAATGTCCTAAGAGAGGCAATTTGTTATGCAGTACAGACATATTGACACATAATCCACAACACAAACATTATCCACATGCACAATATCATAAATAAAAAATAAAAATAAAAACTACTTCACATATGTTCTCCAGTCATACCCCTCCCCATACCTTATTTGATTGGGTTTTGCCATGGGAATGAAAGAGATTTTCTGAGATGAGATGAGCAAGGATACTGATGATTGAGCTGTCTTGTTACCAGGTATTGGAGAGCATGGGATGGTGGAAGGCTTCCGTAGGAGCTGGTGGTGGGAATGCCGGTAGGCAGGGGCGTTGCACTAGATCCCGGGCCCTATGCATAGGCAGTCCTGATGGGCCCCCATGAAAATATCCAGGTTAAATAAAATATATTCCAGACTTTTCAAAGGCCCTCTCTTCCTTTGGGGCCCTGGTGATCAGTACTGGTTTTACCCCTAGTCCGATGCCCCTGCCGGTAGGTAATGGTTGAACACACACAAACACAGGAACACGAGGAGAAGACGAAAGAGATCGGGAGACTTGAAATAATCATTCAGGTAAGTAGGTTAGCATGAGCAATGAGTTCTTTCCACAATGGAGACCAGACAATGTATTTGTGTGCTCGGTGAGTTTTTGAACTGTGGTGTTTTTGTTTGGTGTGTGTTGTTTTGGTGATGGTGATCAGAACTCTGGTGATTGGGATCTTTGATGAGTGGAAGAGCCTGGTGTTTCCATGACAATCTAATAATAATACTAATTAAAACAATAATATTAAATAATACTAATAATTCTATAATGTCATACTTGTTTATAACTACATCAAAAAGACAAAACCAAAACAAAATAACTCTAGTCAAGAATAAATAAACAAAACAAACAAACAAATAAATAAATAAATTCTAGCCATTTCACATCAGGAAGTTATAAAAGGTAACCAACAGATTATTTTAATAATTAATAATATATGCCTGACTTTCAGCAAATATGCCAGTAAATACTGTATTGAAACAACTTGACAATATTTTCTGTGTTTGCATATGGTGGGAAATGTGTTGATTGCTTCCTGCAGAGATCTGAATGTGTTGGGATCTCAATAGGTGTGTTTTTGAGCTTTGGTTGTATCAAAGATGGCTGAAAGGAAAGTTGACACTAATGGCATTCAAAGGGAACATTAAAATCACACAGAGGCAAGAGTGGCCTTATTATTTCTGCAAGAAAGTGTGTGATGGCCGCCCCATGGTGCTGTATGGAGAGGAGATGGGCATGTGGGCCGGAGACAGCATGCGTGGGTGTTTGTGTTTATGTGTGTGTGTGGGTGGGTGTTCAATCTGTGGGAATGCTTCACACATACATCATGCAGTGGCTTGTGCTTTGTCTGTATTCCATTACCCTCATTTAAACACACAGCCTTGACTACAGCTTACACAAAGTTGTCTCAGGGCAAACATCTGACACTTGCTAAACCATGCTCCAATAAAACCTTAATTCATTGAAAAGAAAATGATGAATTCAGATATTCAGTGTGATACCTTGAGTATATACTGAGCAACAGAGCACTAATATTTATGCAGTACTCTAGACTTAATTGTTTGATCTCAGTCTTTTAAAGATTTTTTTCTAGAGTGAAAGGTGAACTGTGTTCTATTTATCACTGTGCAACATCTGTTTATCCTAGTTCAATTGTCCGAGACTATGTTTTCCAGTGGGTGAATGCCATGAATTTGTGTAATGAAATTTTAATATGATTTTCATTTAAGTGTAATAAATTATTTATAAAAGATTAAGGCACATGATTTTTTGTTATTTTATACTATTGGCCTTGCAGAGATTACTTGAGATTACTCTCTGTCATGCCTACAGTATTGTCACATTACAGCATAGCCTCTGGCACTATATGTATGTAATTACAATTTATATGAGTATTTTATCATTGTTGTGATTCCACAGAGAATGTTTAGAACTGTAGTTTGGTCTGTCATCTCAAGCATTCTATTTTCCTTTCTCTCTTGAAAAATATTCTGCAATAAAATTAGCCATTTTAGCCTTAGCAATATTTTTTTTATGTTTTTAAATAGATTTTATAATTTTTTAAGGAAATTTAAGATTTTAATTTACAGTAAACCTCCCATTGATAGATCGATAAAATATTGTCCATGCACAATGTAATGAACAATGATTAACTTTAATTTCCATTGGTCTTCTTTTTTGCATTGAATTGCATGCTGAATTGTGATTAGTCTTCTCTCCATTTGTGTTTAACCATATAATGGTCAGAGTTTATATCAGAGTTTGATAATGGACAAATTGTGATGGCACGGCACCTTGGAACTTTATTCTCGGAAACAGTGGGCCTTGTGGGTTGTTCACATGCAGTATGTAGTATGTATGCATCAGAAGTGGTGCACGGATGGCCAAACGATGAACACTTGTCCAGTAGTGTGGCGTCCACAACTCAATGATGCCAGAGGGGAGCAGAGACAGTTGCGCATTGTTAACAGCAACTGGAGGGCCACAGTGCAACAAATCACCAGCAGCTAGCAGTAGCAGTGTCACAGAAAACAGTTCATCAAAGCTTTCTGCATATGGGCTTGCGTAGCCAACCACCTAGCTGGGTCCCCATGCTAACTACATGCCATCACCAACAACGTGTGAAATGGGCCCAAGATCATCAAGATTGGACCGTGGATGATTGGAAGAATGTGGCCTGGTCTGACGGATCAAGATTCCTGGTGCATCACACTGACGGCCGAGCACAGATATGCCGATTACCAAAAGAGGCTCTGGCACCTGGACGCACCGTGGGGTGGACACAGGCTGGTTATGCTGTGTGCGATGTTTTCTTGGGACGATTTATGCCCCATTATCCCAGTAGCACAATCCCCATTATCCCAGTAGCCACTCAAGTTGCACAAGCCGGTTCACTATCAGTGCCAGTCCCAAGCCCAGACAAACAGGGAAGGTTGCGTCAGGAAGGGCATCCGGTGAAAGACCTGTGCCAGATTGAACACGAAGATCATAAACCTGCAGTTACACGGGGTAGAAGTGGTGAAGGTGAATGAGTTTATATACTTGGGGTCAGTTGTCCCTAGTAATGGAAAGTGTGATACAGAAGTGAAGAAGAGAGTGCAGGCAGGGTGAAGTGGGAGTGATTGAGATAGAAGGGTACCTGCAAAAGTGAAAAGAAAGTTTATAGGATGTTAGATAGACCAGTTATGTTGTATGGCTTGAAAGAGGTGGCACTGACGAAAAGACAGGAGAAGGAGGTGGCAGAGTTGAAGATGTTGCGATTTTCAAAGTGAGAAAGGTAAGACAAAGATGGTTTGGTCATGTGCAGAGGAGGGATGCAGGGTATGTAGGGAGAAGATGTTGAGGATGGAACCACCGGGCAGGAGGAGAAGAGGAAGACCAAAGAAGAGGTTGATGGATGTGGTGATAGAGGACATGCAGGTGGTTGGTGTGAAGGAGGAAGACGCAGAAGACCGAGCAAGAAGAACACAGATGATACGCTGTAGTGACCCACAATTGCGAAAAGCCAAAAGAAGAAGAAGATCCCAATAGCACAATCCCTGAAAGCTGTTAGGTGTCTGAACTTCGTTGCAGACCAAGTGCATCCATTCATGACAACTGTGTTCCCTGTGGTGATTGGCATTACTGTGGCCATGCCACGTTGCTAGAATTGTCAAGGAGTGGTTTGAGGAACATGACGGTGAATTTCTGTTAATGCCTTGGACTCCAAATTTACCCAGTCAAACATTTGTGTTTCAACTTGGAAAAGCAAGTTTGCACTTCATCACCACCACCCTGCAATGTACGGGAATTGGAAGACCTGCTGATGACATTATGGTACCAAATAGCCCAGAAGACCAATCACCACCATGTCAAATTAATACCTCGCCATGTTGCCACGGTTTTGTGGGCTAAAAGGAGGTCCTACAGGTTATTAGACAGGTGGTCATAATGTAATGGCTCATCGGTGTGCATTACATAAGTATTCATACCCTTACCCCAGTACTTAGGTGAAGCACTTATGGCTTTTTGGGAATTCTGTGACAAGCTTTGAACATCTGCATTGGAGGATTTCTGCTATTTTTCTCTGCAGATCCTTCCAAGCTCTGTCAGTTTGGATGAGGATGGTCAGTGGACAGTTATTTTCAGGTTTCTCCAGAGATATGCGACTGTGTTCAAGTCTGAGGTCTGGTTAGCCCACTCGACATCCACAGAGTTGTCTATATAAGCCACTCTTGCAATCCCTTAGCTGTGTGCTTAGGGTCATTGTCCTGTTGGAAGGTGAACCTTCTGCCCAGTTTGAGATTCTGAGTGCTCTAAAGCAGGTTTTCATTAAGGCTGCATGTATCTCAGTCTTTTGCTGTGTTGAGCTTTTCTTCTACCCTGATGAGTTTCCTAGTCCCTGAAGCTGAAAAACATCCCCAATGTGATGGCATTGTGCAGGTGATGAATGATGCCTGGATTTTATATTTGAGGTTTACTCTTTTAGGTTTTTTTGTTGTTGTTTTTTTGTTTTTTTGCAAATTCCAATTGGGTCTTAATGTGTTTTTTCTGAGGAGAGGATTGAGTTTGGCCACAGCGCCATAAAGACCGGATAGGTTGAGTGTTGCAGTGATGTTTGTCCTTCTGTAAGAATTTCCCATCTCCATACATGATCATGGAGCTCAACTAGAGTGACCATCATCTTCTGGGTTGCCACTCTATCCAAGGCCCTTCTCCATCGGTTGCTCAGTTTGGCCTGGAGGCCAGCTCTAGGAAGAGTCCTGGTTGTTCCAAACTTTTTCCATTAAGGATAATAGGGGCTACGTGCTTTTGTGAACCTTCAGTGCAGAAAAAATTCTGATCTCTTTCCCAGTTCTGTTTCTTTACACAATCATGTCTAAGAGCTTTACAGGCAGTTCTTTTGAAGCTTACTTTTGCTCTATAAGGATAGGATAGACCTTATAACCAGATGTATACCTTGCAGTGCTACAATCTAATTTGTGATTTGGGTAACACTTTATAATAACTTTCATGTATAAATCATTAACAAATAGTATATAATGCTTAACAGATCATTAGTTAATATATATTCACATAACTAGAAACATGAGATAATGTTATTGTTAATGTTTAATAATGAACTTAATAAACATTTACTAATGATATGATCATTTCATGTACACCAAAATGCTTACAAATGTCAGTAAACTTTCAGTTCAATGATTTTCATTTGTTGGTATTTGTTTGTTGTGTAGACCTCTATTTGCATATCTTAACAAATAATCTATTCATTATTTGTTAATGTTTTTCCAGTACACAATCTAAACGCAAAAAGTTAGCCAAAAGACCTGAATTTACCCTATTCACACATATTTACTAATCTTTTATTAATCATTTGTTCATGTTTTTGCAGTAGCCAGTCTAAAGTAAAAACTATTGATCATATGTAAATGTTTATAAATGATTACTAATTCGCCCCTGTACACTGTTGACCCTTTAACCAACCCTTAAGCCTACCTAAACCACCAAACCTGTCCCTAACCTTACCACATCACACCTCAATAACAGCAGATGTTTTGTGCATTAACACAAGCTTTTATTCATTTTATAACATCTGTTATAATCATATGTAGGTTTTCAAGTGCTTGATCATATGGAATTGAAAGTTTAATGACATTGTAAGCATTTTAACTTAAATGACAATGATTTGTTTGAACATTATCTAATGTTTAATAAGTTGATTAGCAAACATTAGTGAGCACATTATCTCCTGTTTCTAACTCTCTAAATATATATTAACTAATGATCCATTAAGCATTATATAATGTTAGTTAATGTCTTATTTATGAAAGTTATTAAAAAGTGTTACCACGATTTGAGCGCTTACAAAAAGTGCTTTTGGGGATGTTCAGTTATCTCATGTTCAGTGTTACCAATTGTGTATCTGTATTATATCATTTTTTTTTATTTGTTGAACATCAATTAAATTGTTACCCTTAACTTAACTGACTTCCGTGACGTGAGGCGGCTAGCAGACGGTCGGTTTCACCAGTCTGTCTGCTTCCTGACCTGGGCCCCAGTTAGTCAAGTACCATCTAAGACTATGTGCCATGTTTCTAAAGAGAAGAACAGCACCACCCCGGGAGGGATGAAGACCATCTCTTTTCAACAGGTCAGGTCTACCCCAAAAACATGTCCAATTGTCTATGAAACCTATGTTATTCTGTGGGCACCAGTTAGACATCCAGGCATTGATTGATGACAGTCTGCTGTGTATCTCATCACCATGGTAAGCAGGGAGGGGACCAGAGCATATTACAATATCTGACATCGTGCTTGAAAGTTCACACATCTCTTTAATGTTATTTTTAGTGATCTCCGATGGTGAAGTCAGACATAATTAGTGCGGATGTCTTACTAAACTTACATTTAGGATTAGCCAGCACTTTTAAATTTGCTAAGATGTCTATTTTCCCATTTCGTGCAATAGCATATTCAATTACTGGGGCACTTTAACAGGCTAACAACATGCTAACAAAATAGTGGTATCTATTTTGTTTAAAAAGCTAGCAATATAAGGTGTAAAAGTAGTCTATATCATTTTGATACTGAATGTCCACTTCAACAACATTTGGAGGTGGTTGAAACCACTTTAGATGACTGAGCTTAAAGTGTAAATGCCAATGCATTCAAATGAATCATCAGCAGTAAATGTCCACCTTTTCTGTTTGTCCACCCCACCCAGTCAACCACTGCTTTATACTGTGCCAGTTAAGTGCAGCTTAAACAAAGTAAAAATAATAATAATATACATAAATAAATAAATAACTTGATTTGTTGTTTGTTTAATATTTTATTACGCATTATATTATTTTTAAGGTACTTGGGAGAAACAGTGCTCTGCGTTTTTCAGCTTTTAATGACTTTGTGAGTGATGCATGTAGTTTCACATTTCTTTCCAGAATTTAAAGCCTGTTTAGTACATTTCACCTGGTGTTTGAAATCAATATTTTTAATAGAGTCTGTCTCTGATTGAGTGTAGTTGTCATTTGCTCTGAGGTTGAGAGAGAGAGTCATATTAATCACAGAGAATGTGTTTTTATTATTTGTCTCTCCTCCTTTTCTTTCTTATCTAAGAGCCCACAGGAGACACACAGCTGATTGAAAAGCAGCACTGGGCTCCAACTGAGAGCCAATTGAGCATTGAGCGGCTTTTCATAGGCTAGAGGCATGATTACGATGTATACTAGAGTGTATACTGCCGTATAACTTGCACATTTGTTTTTCTGCAAGTAGCATACTCTGGGAGAGGCTGATAAACATAAATAAAATGTCTTCCTAACATCCTGTTATTTAGTCTAACTGCAGTCATGTAGGTGGCACTGAAGAACAACCCTCACTGACATTTTAATGGTCTAAAAGCTTTTGCGATATGTCACACCAGCCTCTCTCTAAGCTTTTTGCTTTTATATTACCAGTCATTACGGAATGATGGAAAGTAATTGTGATTAGTTCCCCCATGAACTCTTGACAAAAGCACCCTGAGGTCTATAATATTGCATTTAAGAAATGATTCTACAATGAGCTTTGCTTTAGCTTTTTTTTTTTTTTTTTTTTTTTTTTTTATGAGGCTTTGATTAGCAATCATTCAGAATACCGTTTTGTTAGATCGAGTCTCCATGCCAGATAATTAAGATCCAGCCCTGGACGCCAGATCCTGTCAGAAAATATCTGTTTTGTCTGTTAGGGGAGGTTGTGGCCTAATGCTTAGATAGTTTGACTCCTAACCCTAAGGTTGTGGGTTTGAGTCTCGGGCCGGCAATACCATGACTGAGGTGCCCTTGAGCAAAGCACCGAACCCCCAGCTGCTCCCCGGGTGCCGCAGCATAAATGGCTCCCCACTGCTCCGGGTGTGTGTTCACTGTGTGTGTGTGTTCACTGCTGTGTGTGTGCACTTTGGATAGGTTAAATGCAGAGCATGAATTCTGAGTATGGGTCACCATACTTGGCTGTATGTCACGTCACTGTCACTGTCACTGTCACGTTATCCGAACAACTAGTCAGCAGAACCCAAAAACCATTAACATCAAAAAAACCATGACCGACGAATTGGAATTGGGATGTCGCTTCGATAGACCAATCTACTTCGAGTGTAAACTAAATGAGCCAATGCACATTGGCATGCAATTATTGCATCCACCTGCCACTGGTCACAGTGTGAGTATAATAAGGCAGCAGGTGCAATGCATACCAGGTTTTCGCTGAGGAGCCGAGCCGGTGACCCGGCGGCTCAGCGGTGGTACAGCAACTGTGGCGATGGGATGTGACATCTCCGTTCCCTCCTTCAGGGAACGAGGGTTACCATATGTAACCGAGATGTTCCTTTTCAGTCGATCACTCTCGACGTCATGTCGGTGACCAATGAATTGGGATCCCTACCAAAGTGCCATGGGTGCTGCCCTTTCCAGTGCCCTGTGTGAGCCGCCTGCGCCCCTATTAGGTGTAGGCCGGGGCTCAGAACAAGTAGTTCCGCTCACCATTGTCAAAGCACTACCTTACTGGGTGAGATTGGATAACACTGGGAAAACGTACCCATTCCGCCTGGAACAGGGATGCTGCCTAGCCCCATCCTTCCCGAAGGAGTTTTCGGAAGCAAATACAAATATAGCATCTGTTTAGGTGTACATGGAGAAACTTGAGGTGATTAAAACCCTCTTTGGAAGGCAGAAGTCTGCCGGGGAAACACAGGCTCTAAGGCTATACCGTGGACTACACGCATACGAGTACCACTTAGGTCTCAATATGGAACCCAGCCTTCCATGGTACTCATGGATTCATCATGAAGGCCTGGCGCCGGACGTTCTGCCACATCCAGCTGCCTAGGGTGATGGAGGAACTCAACAGTGTCTACAGTACGGACACTCTGGAGCAGTTTTAGCAAGCCGACACTACCTGTTTGAGGTGAAAACATTGGAGGATACCGGCTCTACACGAAGGCTATAGAATCTAGCAAACATGTTAAGGGTCACCCTGCCTGCAACTCTACAAACATCTGTCAGCGAGGCGCTACGAGCCAGCGCCCAGGAGGATGCAACACTTCTAGTTGAGTGAGCTCGTAACCTGAACGGGCAGGGCACACACTGTGCCTGATAAGCCAGGGTTATGGCATCCACAATCCAGTGGGCCATCCTTTACTTAGAGATGGCATTCCCCTTCTTCCGGCCTCCGTAACAGACAAAGAGCTGGTCTGAGGTCCTGAAGCTTTGTGTCCAGTCTACGTAGCATCTCAATGCTTGGACAGGACAGAGCAAAGCCAGGGCTGGGTCTGCCTCCTCCAGGGTCAGCGCTTGCAGGTTCACCACTTGGTCTTTGAAGGATGTAGTGGGAACCTTGGGCACATAGCCGGGCCAGGGCCTCAGGATTACCTGGGAGTCGGCCGGCCCAAACTCTAGGCACGAATGGTCAACTAAAAAAGGGAATGCAGGTCCCCTACCCTCTTGATGGAGGCCAGTGCAAGCAGGAGCAGAGTTTTCAATGAAAGAAACTTTAGCTCAACTTTAGGTCCCATCCAGGGACCAGACATGGAGTTTCCAAAAGTCTGGATGCAGATGCCAAATGGTGCCCCATCTCTGAGTCAGTAGATCCTTCCTCAGAGGAATGGGCCAAGCAGAGGCTATCGCGAGAAGCACTAGTTCGGGGAACCAGGTCCAAGTGGGCCACTATGGCACCACTAGCAAGGCTTGCTCCTCGTCCTCCCAGACTTTGCGCAGTGTCTGTGCGAGAAGGCTCACTGGGGGAAATGCATATTTGCGTAGGCCCTGTGGCCAGCTGTGTGCCAGTGTGTCTGTGCCAAGTGTCCTCTCGGTCAGGGAGTAGAACAACTGGCAGTGAGAGGTCTCTGGAGAAGCAAACAGGTCTACCTGAGTGGCTCCAAACCGTCTCCAAATCAGCTGGAGCGTCAGAGAATGGAGTCGCCATTCTCCCGGGAGCATTGCTCGAGACAGCTCATCGGTTGTACGGTTGAGCAGGCCCAGAATGTGAACAGCACGAAGTGACCTCAGAACCTTCCGACTCCAAAGGAGGAGGTGGCAGGCGAGTTGCGACATGCGACGGGAGCGCAGACCACCTTGTCGGTTGATGTACCCAAAGGTCGCTGTGTTGTCTGTTCGGATCAGCATGTGCTTGCCTTGTAAGTGACCTTTGAGGCAGATCAGAGCAAGGCGTACTGCTAACAACTTTAGGCAAATGCAGCTGTTGGCCTGTCCAAACCCCTGAGACTGCATGCCCATTGTACGTGGCCCCCCAGCCGGTGATGGAGGCATCAGTGTAAATCACAGCATGCCTGGAGATCTGTTCTAGGGGCATCCCTGCCCTGAGGAATGTAAGATCTGACCACGGGGTAAGGGTTTGGCGACACGCCGTTGTAACTTGGACCCTGTGAGTTCCGCGCTTCCACACCCACCTCGGGACTCGGCCATAAAGCCAGTGCTGGAGCGGTCTCATATGTAACAGGCCGAGCGTTGTAAGTGCCGCTGCGGCTGCCATATGCCCCAGGAGCCTCTGAAAAAGTTTCAGTGGGACCGCTGTCCTGTCCTTGAACGTATTCAAGCAGGCTAGCACCGACCACACACGTTCCTCTGTGAGGCGCGCTGTCTGTTTGACCGAATCAATCTGCATAACGAGAAAAGGGATTCTCTGAGTTTGCTCTTTTCCCAGTTAACCCAAAGGCGCAACAGGCTTTCTTTTTCAGTTCATTCACAGCCAGATTTAGTTTACCAGTTGCATTTATCTTCAGCCCGAGGTATGTGTAGTTTGTAGCATTTTCAATTTTGGTCATACCAAGGGTGAAGCTGTGTCTCTTTCCCTGAACTCTGGGTCTTTTCTGGAATGTTAGTACTTTAGTTTTGTTAGGATTAATGGTCAGGACCCAGGTGTGACAGAACTTGTGCAGGATGTCTAGGTTCTGCTGTAGACCCTCTTGTTGTTCTATAATTTGGTAAGAATCCAGTCTTTTGCTAAGGACATTGTGCTTGATGAGGAAGTGTTTGAGACTTGTGTTGATGATATTACAGAACAGCTTCCCCAGATTACTGCTTACACAGATACCTCTGTAATTGTTTGGGTCTTATTTGTATTCACTCTTGAATATGGGCATTATGAGTCCTTGATTCCAGGCTCCAGGGAAATGACCAATACTCTTATCGCCAATCTTAAAGGTACAGGTTGTAGGACCTGCCACTAGAGGGCGAACTACCAAAACAATAACAATCGCGTGGTTTGATGACGCTAAGTGTGTTGTTCTTGTTTCACCATTTCGTGATCAATGTATCTAAATAAACACAACTCAGGCATAATGTGCAGTGCGTGTCGACCACCAGCTCGACATCCTTCTTTTTATTATTTCCACTTCCGGTCCCCTAATACTCTTGGGTAATGCAGTTCAATATACAACGGTAGTGACAAACATTACACTAAGAAGGAGCGTGAAATGATGGCATTTGTTGTCTTCTACCCAACCGCTGCCGACCATCAATCAGACGGAAAGATAAATCATGGATTTAACGGATGAGGTAAAGTTTTATAAATGTTGTGTTTGATGTCATAATTTTATTATATTGAATTAGACCCGAGTAATGGAAGGCTTACAGCTAAATCAAACACAATAATTGGGCATACATAGCAAACGCAAGTTCAACGATTTGCGCGAGTAGATTACATACAAAGTCAATGCAAAGACGCGATCAGACTATGGATCAGACGCATCCTCGCGCGGGTCTAGAGATGCGATGCCCCGCATTTGGCGTGTATGCCCCATAATACTAATCTTGTTGATCGTTATAATAGCATACATTTTCTGTAAAGATACAAATCAAAACAACTCTCCTGTGGAGTAAAACACAAGCGAGATCGGCATCTCTTTCTAGTTGAAGTTTTTCGCGAAGCTCTCTCCATCTAGAAAATTCAACACCGATATTGATCCTCGCTCTTTCTGCCCTCTTGTCCCAAACTCTTCTTGGGTCGTTTGGTTGGCCCGTACACTTACGTTTATGGGAGCTGTCCTTGTCGACAGAACCAGCGGCAGATGGTAAACAGTAATTATGTTCCATAAATAAGTAACACAATCCACCATAAAACGTGCAAGAAGAAGTAAATAAGGAAATGCTTGAAGCAAGCTAGTGGTTTGCTGGACGCTAGACACTACTTCCGCATTTGTCCATGACACTGTTGTCATGTGGTTTCTACGTCAGTAAAAAACGTCATTGACAGGCGACTGCACTGCCCCGTGTCACTGTTTAGAATGGGAATTTTCTCATGATTTACAAGTAATTGAAAACATTAGAGATATTGTTAGTAATCAGCTGGAAAAAATATATAACACTAGCCTAGTGGTTTTTGGATATTTTACTGCAAATATCTTACAAATTGTACCTTTAATTTGTGCTCTGTGTTCTTGAGCATTTCATTGAGGATGCCATCTTGTCCACTTGCATTTTTTTTGTTTTTTAGCGCCTGGATTTTATCAATCAGTTTGATTTCTGTAATGGGGTAGTCTAATGGGTTTTGATATTTACCAATTGTATGTTCCATATGAATCATTTTTTTCATATTTTTGGGTTTGTTCTGGGTTCTTTGTAATTTCACTATAAAGTTATTCAAAGTGATTTTTCCAGGTGTCTCCGTTTTGTATGGTTGCTTGTTTATGACATTTTTTTTATGCAAGTGATTCCAGTTGTCCCAGAAATTGTTAGAATTTATGGATTCTTCAATAGTTTTTAGTTGATTTTGGATGTAGTGTTCTCTCTTTTTTCTGAGTGTACTTTTATATTTTTTAAGTTCTTCACAATATTGATGGCGTAAATCTGCATTGTTTGGTTGTCTGTGTTTTTGATTTGACAATTGTCTTAATTTTGTCCTCATAGTTTTACAGCCTAAATCAAACCATTTTTCATTTTCTTGTTTCATTTTATTGTGTTAGAGAATGTGAGGTTTATGGATTTTCTTAGAGTATGTTCTCTACAGCCAGACTGACACCATCTCGATTGAGGATAAATTCTGCCCAGAAAATTGTCTATAAGTAGACACACTTTTGGATGGCCAATTGCTGTCACATATTTTTCTTTGCTGTTTTGTGCCCATCTGTAATTCGCTCTAATGTTGTACAGCTTACTGTGCTGTGAATGTATGTTCGTATTTGTTGTCCTCTTAAGGTAAACAGTAATTTGACTGTGGTCTGATAGGGGTGTTAGTGGTTTGACTGTGAATGCTCTGAAAGAGAATGGATCTAAATCTGTGATCATGTAATCAACTGTTGAGCAACCATGAAATGAACTGTAGGTGTGTGTGTGTGTGTGTGTGTGTGTGTGTGTGTGTGTGTGTGTGTTGCAATTCAAAGAGAGTCTCCTCTCACCCTGCCATTGACCAGGTACAGACCCAGGCTTCAACAGAGCTCCATCAGAAGCTTCCTGTTTTTATTCACTTGGTCATCAGAGTTATTTCTTGGGAAGTTTACAATATTTTGTGGGAAGCTCTGTCCAAAAATATAGTTATTCCCATTATCTGTGGTGTAGTCAGGAAGAGATCCTGTCCTGGAATTTAGATCTCCACAGATCAACACACTTCCCTTGGCCTGGAAGTGGTTAATTTGACTGTGGAGAGATTCAAAGATGTCCTCATTATAGTATGGAGATTCAAAGGGAGGAATATAGAGAGCATAAGAAAAAATCTTTAGTGGTTTGGGTAAGGTGCTTGTTGATTTTGAGCCAGATATTCTTTTTTTTTTTTTTTTTTTTTGTTAATTGTTTGAATGTATTTGTCAATTTCTTGTTTGTGCCAGATTATGATGCCCCCTGTATCTCTTCCACATGTGATTTTTTTTTTTTTATGTTTTCTAGAGGATAAAAATATTTCGCAGTATCCTGAGGGACAAACATTGACTTCATCAGTTTTGCGCCATATTTCCTATAATAGTATTATGTCCATGTCTGAAATGTTTTTTTCTAAACCTGTGGGTAGGGTTTGTAGAGTACTGCTCAGATGATGTTCTGTGGTGCTGTTGGGGGAAAGCGTCTCACTGGCTGAAGGGCACTCTTTGGGGGACTGCCAGGGGTTCGGCCCAGGGCCACGTCTTTAAGAGTTTTGGCAAACACACAAACACTGTCTTTATGGAGATGGACATGGTCGTAGAGGTGGACGAGGTCCAGTGTAGGATGATGTGCCAGGTGAACATTTGGCATTCCAGCACATCTATGTGAGATGTCTGCATTTACTCTTTGTATGGTGCGAGGATGGAAGTCTGATCTGGGCAGGATGGTGGAGATAACTTCTCTTGATGTCGGGAAGGTTTGTGTTGCTTTCATGGCCACCCATGTCAACTGAATCTGCCACTCGCTCTTGTTGTGCCCACAGGTCATTCGTGCCCACATGGATGATGATGTGGCTGGGTTCACCCAGGTTCTCCTTGTTCAGTTGCTGTAGGGCAATATCTGTTTTTGGGCACCAGAGTTTTAATGTTTTGTGGCCAGGAAAGAGCTGTTTTTCATTGATGAATTTGCCATTTGAATCAATTAAGATGATGACTTCTGTGGATCACTTCCTTGCTTTTGGGGCCCTCGGGGGCCTCTGCCTGTGGTGTTGTTGGAGTGCTGGACTCCGGTGTTGGAGTGTGGGATGCTGTTATCTGGGTGCTGGGAGAGCTGGGCCGCTGCTTACAGATACGGCTGAGGCTCTCTGTCTGTTCTCTCAGACTTTGTATTTCTCCTTCTCTGAGCAGCAGCTCCTGCCTGACTGTTTCCAGTTCTTTATTCAGGGTCTTTCTATCTTGCTGCAGTTTGCATACTTCTCTTTTTAGCTCCTCAACACTAGTTTCAAAGTCTCGTGTGAGGTGATTGAGTTTATTTTCCAGGTGTTGTAGGCTTTCACTGGATATTGCATGTGAGAGTGTTAGTTCCCTGAGCTCCACCAGCTCTGCCTCTTGTAGGGAGAGTCTATTTCTGATCTGACTGACAGACTGCTCCAGCTGTGGGTTGTGTTCATCAAGGTTAAGCTCCATCTCCTCAAGCCTCTCCCTTGAGCTCTGGGCGTCACAGCCTCCTGCAGCATCACTGTTTGCTCCTTCTGCTTGTTTCTCATCCTCTGCCAGAGCTTTTAGGATAGTGAAGTTTGCCTGGACAGAGCTGAGACATGCTTCAGTCCCCTGGAACATTATCATTCCATTATGGTAAATATTTACAGTTAGAAATGCCCTGTTAGTGTAATTTTCTTCATAAATTTGGATTTGTCTGCCGTTACAGATGCCTAGTTTTCTATAACTTTTGTAGTGTTTACAGATGACAGTGTGCCAAAGATTGCAGTCTGTTTATTATTCGAGAAGGTTAGTTTGGATGGATCTGTCCCCTTTTTGAGAAACGTCTGCCATCAGGGTCTCTGGGTTGTTCTTCAGCAGACTGTATTTATAGGTTTTCTTGTCTTTTGCGCTCCTTATAGTCTGTGGGTAAGTGATGCAATGGGGGAGGGGCTCTCCTGCAATGGCTTCCATTTTTGTTGTTTTTTGACACTTTTTAACTGTCACTCTCAGACTGCTGCTAGTTTCAACTAAAATAACTTTAGTCCTGCCTCACTAATTTGTAATTGTCTTTTAAAATACAGTGTAGATGGATATTCAGTATTTGCCTGTTATTTGGATGTGAACTGATTTTCTGTATCCAGTATCTTCTGCTTTATTAAGTTTTCCTTCTGATTGCTCTGCTTCAGTGCTCTTTAGCTGTCTTGTTGAAGAAGTAGCAAAGAAATTCACAGCTATCACGTGATTTTCTGTTTTTTATAGATTAAAATTGAAGACAGAAAGCAGCTGGTAAATGAAATGCCCTGACATTTGTGCTTTTTTCAGTTTCTTATAAATATCTAAATGGCTAAAGTCTAATCTCACTGTAATCAGCACAAACTAGGCTATAATAATATGTGAGCAGCATGTATGTGCATGATTGTGTTTTTTTTTGAGAAGAATGTTTTTATGCGTGGTTAGTGAAAAACTAAAAATGTTAAATCACTTGAAAAAGGCAATAAAACACATACAGAAAATTGGTTCCCAGGAATTTTGAGATCTGGGGCTTGTAGCCTAGAATTTTTTTTTTTCTAAATGATGTGAAAATCATCTTGTTTACTCACTTACAGAAAACAATATATTGATTTGAATTTTCTAAGACACTTTTTTGTTGGTAAAAGTCATATGCGAGTAGGCGTCAACTATCATGAATTCACACCTGAGAAGACAAAGGCCTGCATAATGAGCTGCATAATGAGCCATTCAGTCAGCTGTGTCACTGAGAGGGATGAGTTACAAGAAAGAATGTGAGGACAAAATAAATCTATATAATTTTATGTTTGTAGTTTATTTAGAATATATTTAATTATCCCACAACATAATTTAATATTCACTTGTGAGTGCAGTTAAACAGTTTATTAGGAAAAATCAAAGCTGACTTTCAAACTGAGATTTTTTGCATCATTACTCCAGTCACACAATCCTTCAGAAATCCTTTTTAACAATCTTATTTTCTACAAAAAAACATTTATTGTATTATTTTTCATCATCATCATTATTATTATTATTATTATTATTATTATTATTATTATTTATTATTATTATTATTATTATTACTTCTACAACTAATATTGGTTTATTTTCTGTTGTGCTGAACTTTGTTATTTTTAAGTTTGTTACAGTTACATTTATTGGTACATTTATATTATTTACATCAAGCTTTTGAATGGTATAGTAGTGTATATTGTTATTGAAACTTCATAATATTTCACTTGATTATACATTTAGTCAGGAATTATAGTTTGGAAAAAAGTCTTTGGAAAAAGTCTTTGGAAAAAGTCTAACCAGTAAAATGTTTACACGTTATGTGAAAACTAGTACAAGTATATAAATAAATAAAAAGAGACTTACTCATGTTTATGATCTCTGCTGAATAAAGTGCTTCATTCCTTTTTCTGAGGAAATCCATATCTCAAATCCTCAACCACATCACATCTTTTTGGGGTGAATTATATCTTATTCCTCTCATCGCGAAGCAAACAGTAAAATAATAAAAACTTGAAGAACAGTCTCGCTGCGTTGTCTTCTGTTGTGTGGGCGTATTTAAAAGCCGCGCGCTTCAGTGAAACATTTGAATCTCAAAAGCGCGCTCGGCGCGGGGGCGTGGTCGCATTAGAAGATAATGAAGGGAGACGTGAAAAACGGACATCGCGTTGTTTTCATATGGATTACTTTATCACAGAATATTTGTTTTTCAGCAGCACTTGTTTAGTTTTAAAGTAGACATGTCAGGCTTTCTATAGATATCTCTCTCATGTCTCTGTGTTGAGTATTCACTGAGTTACAGTTCATTTTAATGACGCATTTGTATCTGAAGATCAGCGCAGACAAAGGCTGCAGACAGCACTCCTTGTTTGTTATCTTTATTTTATAAGTGCACAAAGTTTTGTTGTTATTATGTCTGTATACAAAAAAAGTAGACCCTTTAGAGATTCGATTGATGTATTGCACTTATCTGTACGATCAAAACTGAAAGTGTAATTTAAGTTCTTTTCGGGGTTATCAGGAGAAAATACCCCAAAACGCGTATACGCGTTAATCGACTCCAGAGGGTTAATATTCCTTTCACTTTTTTCTTCGGTTTGATATATGTTTTGTTTGGCCCACTTCACTCTAGAGATAAAAGATTGCAAAAAAATTTAGGAGCTGGTTGAGGAGAGACCCCCCCCCCCCAACATGATTGTAAAGCACTTTGGGTGTATAACAATACACAATAAAAGTGCTATGTAAATGCATCATTCATTCATTCATTCATTCATTCATTCATATAATCCATCCATTGTTATGGAGCAAAGAGCGCTCCCTTATAATCACTCATCTTAGTTCATCGCGACCTCACAAAGTTATATTATAGTATGAAGTTCTCAATGCTGCACAACCAATCTCTAATTTACATCTGTCATGATCGTCAGCTGGAGTGCCCATGAACTCCAGTAGAAGGCACTCCACTCAGGACTCTTGCATTTGGTGTCTGAACTCCATTTCCCTTAATCCTGTGCTTAGGGCTAATCACCACCAGGTGTTCCCCATTACCACTCCTCTATACTGTGTTTGGACTCTCAGTGATTGCGAAGTCTTGTTTAGCCCAGTCTGACATTTCCAAATGGTTTCCTTGTGTCTGTTCCTGTAGTGTTTTTCCTTGGATTGTTTATACCTCCTGTGATTCTCTGCCACCTGCCCCTTTGACCATTGCTCTTGTTTCAACTCTGTATATGCTGATTGTTCTATTGATGATTACATACAGCAGTTCTGTGAGTTGTCTTATCAAGTACCACTGTACAATGAGATTTTGTTTAAGGACTTGTTCTGTTTTGGACTTAATGAACCCATTAAATCACAGTTTCCTGGAGGGGAATTTAATGGCAGGTTGAGGGACATCATGGACTATGCTCTTTTGTTGTGTGGCTCTCCGTTCACTGTGGGTGAGGCAGAGGATGGTGTTGAAACCCCAAATAATTTTTTTGTGGGGGGCCAACATTGTCAAGCGCCGATGGCAGCAGAGCTTAAACCATCAGAGCCACTGCACAAGATGGCCACCAACCCAGCACCACAGCACAAAATGGCTGTCAACCCAGCACCACAGCACAATAAAGGCCATAAATCTTGAGCTCGCTTCTCACAAGCATCCTCCTGAGCCCGGTTCTCACGAGAGCCCTCCAGAGCACGCTCCTCACGAGCGCCCTCCAGAGCCCACTCCTCGCGAGCGCCCTCCGGAGCCCGCTCCTCGCAATCGCCCTCCGGAACCTGCTCCTCGCATGCGCCTTCTAGAGGGAGGTCAGGTCGTGGCACTTCAGAAATGGCAGCCACAGCTGATCTACACGAGTCAAGTCAAGTCAAGTCACTGCTGATCTTCACGAGTCAAGTCAAGCCGCCGCTGAACTTCCGGAGTCTCGCCACGTCTCAGCTGAACTTCTGGAGTCTCGCCACGTCTCAGCTGAACTTCCGGAGTCTCGTCACGTCTCAGCTGAACATCCGGAGTCTCGTCACGTCTCAGCTGAACATCCGGAGTCTCGCCACGTCTCAGCTGAACTTCCAGAGTCTCAACATGTCACAACAGATCATCCAGTGTCACATCACGTCACAGCTGATCTTACAGAGGCCCATCACATTTTGCCTGTTGCACCCAGAGCCTGGAGGTCAGCTCTTCAGTATCCCATACTGGCATCCAGCATGGAGGATCCACCACTGCTGTCAGTAAGAGCAGCTGGTATCCCTAAACCAGTGCGGTCAATCCCTCCTGTTCAGGAACTAATTCCCTTGCCTGCAGCACTTCCCATGTGGGGGATTGCTTTATGTTGTGTTTGGGCTGCGTACATCACCACAGAACTGCCTGAGATGGCAACGTCCATTGTAATGTCTCCAGAGGTGGTGGCTGATGCTACAGAACCTCTTGGGGTAATGACACTTGCTGCTGTCTTCTCCAAAGCAATGGCACTCCCTGCAGTTTCTCCAGAGGTGCGGGACATGCTGCAGAACCTTCCAAAGCGGTGGTGCTTGCTTCAGCTCCTTTTATGGTGGTGGCCATCCACAAACTCGCTGCCTGTCCTGTCACGGCTATGGAGGCCATCCGTGAACTCTCGTCCTGTCCTGTCACGGCTATGGAGGCCATTTGTGAACTTTCTACCCGCCTTATCATGGTCACGGAGGCCGCCATTAATCTGTTTATGTTCTCTGTTTCAGTCCTACCTGACCAGACTTGCTCTCCTGTCCCGTCTGCTCGGCTGTGGTGGTCCTCTGCTCCGCCCAGGTGGGCTTCTATCCCATCTGCTCAGCTGTGGTGGTCCTCTGCTCCCCGCTGGTGGGCTTCTGTCCCGTCTGCTCAGTTGTGGTGGTCCTCTGCCCCTCCCTGGTGGGCTTCAGTTTCATCTGCTCCACCCTGGTGGGCTCCAGTTCCGCGTGCCCTGGCCTGGTGGACTCCAGTTCCGTCTGCCCTGCCCTGGTGGGCTCCAGTTCCATCTGCTCTGCCCTGGTGGGCTTCTGCCTTGTCTGCCCTGCCCTGGAGGGCTTCTGCTCCTCCTACGCCGCCCTGGTGGGCTACTGCCTCTCAACCTGGCTCTCTGCTTTGCCTGCTCTTCACTGGTGCTCTTCAGCTTCACCCTGGCTTCTTGTCTATGTCAAGATCGTCAGCTGGAGTGCCCATGAACTCCAGTAGAAGGCACTCCACTCAGGACTCTTGCATTTGGTGTCTGAACTCCATTTCCCATAATCCTGTGCTTAGGGCTAGTCACCACCAGGTGTTCCCCATTACCACTCCTCTATATATATTGTGTTTGGACTCTCAGTGATTGCGAAGTCTTGTTTAGCCCAGTCTGACATTTCCGAGCGTTTTCCTTGTGTCTGTTCCAGTCGTGTTTTACCTTGGATTGTTTATACCTCCTGTGATTCTCTGCCGCCTGCACCCTTTGACCATTGTTCTTGTTTTGACAATGTTTATGCTGATTGCTGCCTGCCCAGACTTCTGCCTGGAAAATGTTGATGTCTTTGGATTATCTGTGTTGTCCCGGACGCTGGTGATTGATCTTTGTCTGTTTCTGACAGTGATTAATAAATAGCTGCAAATGGATCCGCTCGCCTTTGACCTCTCCTTGTTACAACATCACATCTACATTCTGTTGTAATGAGATGATCCGTGCTGAACACAACACCTGAACAAAAACTCTGTCGATCTGAGCAGTGAGTGGATTCTAACTTAAAAACCACTGACTGTCTGTTGTGTTCAAGAAATCAGCAGATATGTCTGTGATCGGCTACATTGCTCAACGCTGCACAAACACACTGAACAGAAACTGATCTCCAGAGTGCAAACCATAACACACTGGATAGTTTGCAAAATTTGCTATGAAATGCCATTATCACAGCTTTAACTGAGGGTGCTTTTGATTTCGTTTGAGTGCTCTCTAGCACCCCCATTGAACCAGGCATGTACACTAATGTTACATTTGTTAAAAAGAAAGTATTGCTCTTATACTAAACATCTTGCACTTATATAAGTCTTTGAAAATGTGCTGTATATACAATGCTGCCTGTGCATTAAAGATAAATATAAACTATTAACCCTTGATATTCTGAAATGTTTAATACTATTTAAATGATATAGTTTTATTATTTACAATATTGGTAAAAGTTTAAAGTTTCTTCTAAAATAAAATTAAAGACATCTTAAGACAAAGCTGATTATCTCATTGAGACATATACGAGAATCACCGCTTAGTATTCTGAGCGTAGAGTAACCTGTCAGAGCCATAGCCTTGTGGGCAGCACATCGATGTGAAAGCACAACTGCACCACAGACAATATGAGTTCGAGTCCCAGCTAAAGGTACTTTCCTGCTCCTGTTCCCTTCTCACCGGTCCAATCATTTGCCGTCTCTATGGACACCATCCCAGCTGAGCCATGCCCACAGAACTCATGTGACATATCAGAACGGCTCCAAGACTCAGCACCCACGGACAATTTTCTGGAAAACAGCCAGGGAAGCCAGGACAACATATTTCAGCCACCAGAAACACCAGAGACAGAGTCCCGCTCATCAGGCACATTATCCCTCTCTCCAGCATCTCCACTTCTTAGCTTCTCACAGAGAATGGAGGACCTGGTTTATGCTGGGACCAAACTCTCCCACTCCTTTCCTGCAAGCCCCCAGATATCATCTAAAAAACAGCGGGCCCCACAACCACCAAAGCCTGTGGGCCCAGCTCGTCCTTCTCCTCCTGTGAGAGCTCTCCAACCGCTGCCACAACACCAGGGCCCAAACCCTCCATCTGCTGTAGGTGAACCACAAACAACTGATAGCATCTCTCAGTGATATGTGTCGGGTGTGTGTGCCTGTAGCTTTCTCTGTTTCGGTTTTATCATGTGATAGAAAGTTTAAGGCCTCCTCAAGCTGTCCGGCTGACCAATCTAATCTGCCGCCTATTATGCATCAAACTAATATTGATGTTGAGACTAAATGCAATGCCATCAATTTATCATTTTGAAACATTCGCTCACTAAAAAATAAATAATTTCTTATCAATGACTTAATAACCACAAAAAACTGGATTTTATGTTTCTAAATGAAACATGGCTAGAAGACAGCTGCAATGCAACGGTCTTTAATGAAACAGCCCCTCCTAACTTTACTTTCATGAGTGTCTGCAGGACTTTTAGGAGAGGTGGAGGTGTAGCTGCTCTATTCTATGTCTATCAATGCAAGCAAGTGTCATTTGGACAGTACTTGTCTTTTGAATATCTAGGGATTGTGTTGAAAGGTGCTCCATGCATTCTGTTTATCAATATTTACAGGCCTCCAAAATACTCTTCAGCCTTTGTTGAAGATTTCACAGAAATGCTATCAATGATCTCCACAGAGTTTGACAGTTTTGCTATTGCAGGGGATTTTAATATTCACATAGATAATGCAGAAAACAAAACTACAAAAGGAATTATAACTGTTTTAAACACTTTTGACCTGATTCAGCATGTGCATGGACCCACACACAATCGTGGACATACTCTAGATTTAATCATCAATAGAGGTCTAAACATTTCATCCATTGTTATTAAGGACAGCACTATCTGATCACTTATGTATTTTCTTTGATATACTGATCTCTGCTACCACTGAATCTAGATCTGTCTTGGTCAGAAACAGATGCAAGAACGAAAACACTAACCTGCTAATTATGGAGGCTATATCTCTAACACCAAGCATTTCTGCAGACTCTGTTGATCTTTTCCTTGATTCCTTTAACTCAAAAGTTAAAAATGTTTTTGATGGCATTGCTCCTGTGAAAGTCAGCAAGAAGACTTGCAGACAAAAATCAGCTTGGAGAAAATCAACACCAATGACAATGCAGAAAAACTGAGTGGATGTGGCGGAAAACAAAACTTGAAATTCACTATACCATCTATAAAGACAGCCTTCATGCTTTTAATGTGAAACTAGCCACAGCTACACAGACTTTCTTCTCAAACCTTATAAACGGTAACTTAAACAACACTCGCACTCTTTTTGCCACTGTTGAGAGACTGACAATCCCTTAAGTCAGATTCCCAGTGAAATGCTCTCCGACAGCAAATGCAAGGAGTTTGCTTCCTTCTTTTCTGAGAAGATCAATAATATCAGGAAGGTGATTAGCACATCGCCAAGTTATGCAGAGGTTAGACAGATTCGACCGCAATATCAAAAAGAAGATACTGTGTCTGCTTTTCAAGAAATTGATAGCAAAATTTACACACACAAAATAACAACAAAATTTTGTGCATTTATAAAATAAAGAAAACAAACAGGGAATGTTGTCTGCCGCCTTGGTTCTGCGTGATCTTCATTTAGAAACTCGTCATTAAAATGAACTGTAAATACTCAACAAAGAGACATGAGAGAGATATCTATAGAAAGCTTGACATGTCTACTTTTAAACTAAGCAAGTCTTATTGAAAACAAATATTTTGTGATAAAGTAATCCATATGAAAACAACGCGATGTCCAGTCTTTCATGTCTCCCTTTATTATATGATAACTACTTGACTGAAGCTGAATTTGGAGAGGTTCGCTGGCGCACTGTGGCTGCCGCTTCTCCATCAGCACGTTAAATTGTTTATTTTAAGGTGCTGTTGACTGGTTTTATATTGGCTGAGATTTGCTAACATGCGGCTTTGCTGGATTTTATTTGTTTTTATACTGGCATTATTTGGTGTATACTGCACGATTCACTTCTACCTCTCGGACTGCACTATGATAAAATACTCGGCCACGGAACTTTTACAGCTTCGTAATTTCCAGCCCCCTGCCACTGGTGTTTTGGAAATACAGCTGCGATCGCTTCAACTTCTCCGACGGCCAAAGTACGTTCATCGTGGCTCCCGCCGGAATCTGCATTCAAGCGGAGCAGTTATAAACACAGTTTGGTCTCAGAGGCGTCTGGATCGTTGCCATTTATCTTCGCGTCATGTCTGCTCTGCTAATTTCTCCTACCTCCAGAAGTCCACTCCATCCAGCTGTGGTGTCAGCCTTGACACAATCAGGTTTGCATATCTGAACACTCGCTCTATTAACAACAAAGCGGCTTCACTTTGTGACATTGTTTTGGACAAAAAACTGGACTTCTTTTGCCTCTGTGAAACATGGCATCAGCCTAATGACTATCTCAATCTAAATATGTGTACTCTGCCTGGCTACACTTATCTTGACCGCCTGCGCTCCACCGCCAGTGGTGGCGGTCTTGCTGTCATTTATAGATCTGATGTTGTGGTTACTGAGGTTTCATTGCCTTGCTTTTCATCATTTGAATGCTTGGCTTTCAAGCTGACTGGTCTCTCATCAGTTCTTGTATTGAATATCTACCGTCCTCCCAAACTTAGCTCTGCATTTTTCTCTGAATTTACTGAGTGTTTGACACTTGCCAGTGCACTCTGTCCAGTTATTCTTTTAGCTGGTGATCTAAATTTTCATGTTGATAATTTCGCTTGCAATAATGCTGTGTGCCTCATGGATGCACTTGAATGTTTTAACTTCACTCAGCATGTTGATTTTCCGACACAAACACAGAAATATATTAGATCTGGTCTGCACTTCAGGAGTATTTATTGAAAAGCTTAAGTGTACTGATGTATGTATAAGTGATCATAAGCTCCTCACGTTCACTCTGACTCCTCCTCCTTTGCAGACTATGAAAGAACGTGTTGTTTGTTTCAGGAAAATCAGTGATATTGATCTTGATCTCCTTAGTCATACTATGGGTGATTTACCAGTGGCAGCCTCTATTGACCAGTATAATGCTGCTCTAACATCTATTCTGGATGAGTTTGCTCCTTTGAAAAAACGTGTTGTGTCTTTTAAGAGACCATCTCCCTGGTACACATCTGAGTTGCGCAAATTGAAGGCGTTAGGCAGGCAGTTGGAACGGAAATATAAAAAATCTGGTCTAACAGTTCACAGATTAATGTTTAATCAGCATCAGATTGAGTATCAAAATGCTCTCAAAGCTGCAAAAGGGGCATATTATTTTACTATTATTAGTAGCAACATCTCTTCTCCCCGTGTTCTGTTTAGAACAGTCAATAATTTAATCAAACCTCCTAGTGACTTTAACTGTTCCACCATTGAGCAGTTTAATGCATTTCTCAATTATTTTTCAACTAAAATTGAGAATATCCATAACGCTATTGCTTGTGAGGTTGCTCCTGAGCTTGTTGGGTTGCATCCTGCTAATCTCTCTGGTCTTGTTTTTTTCAAGTTTCAGTGCTGTTGACTCTGATTTTATTTCTAAACTTGTCTTGTCTATGAACTCTTCTACTTGCATACTTGATCCACTCCCTACGACTGTTTTAAAAAATTGTCTGCCTGTCATATTACCCCACATCACTACCATTGTAAATGCCTTACTCATTACAGGAAATGTCTCTTCTGCTCTAAAAATGGCTGCAGTTACACCAGTTCTTAAAAAAGCTGGTAGCGATATCGCTGACATGTCAAATTATCGACCCATTTCTAACTTACCTTTCCTGGCAAAAGTGCTTGAGCGTGTGGTTGTTGGGCAACTCCATACCCATCTTTGTACGTATAGCCTATTAGAAAGATTTCAATCTGGGTTTAGATCTGGACACAGTACAGAGACTGCTTTGGTCAGGGTTCTGAATGACCTCCTCGTTATAGCTGACTCTGGGGCTTGTGGCATTTTGGTCATGTTAGACCTTACTGCTGCATTCGATACCATATGTCATAGTATATTATTTGACAGATTGCATAAGTGGATTGGTCTGTCTGGAACGGTGTTAAACTGGTTTGACACCCAGATTTATATTAGTTCTCAGCCTGATCTTAATTTTTCCTCTTCAAACCTGTCTGACTGTTTGATGGAAATTAAAGGGTGGATGAAACTCAACTTTCTTAAACTAAACTGCTCCAAAACTGAAGTCTTATTAATTGGCATTCCTTTAAATGTCAGTAAATGTAAGGATTTTAGAATCTCAGTAGACAATACCCAATTGTCCCCTTCTGGCCAGGTTCGTAATTTGGGGGTTATTTTCGATGCCCAGCTAACTTTTAATTCTCATTTTAATAACATAACGAAGGTTGCTTTTTTTCCATCTGAGAAACATTGCGCGCATTAGATCGTTTCTCTCTAGGCCTGATGCAGAGAAGCTTATCCATGCCTTCATCACGTCAAGGCTTGATTATTGTAACTCTCTCTTTGCGGGTTTACCAGCAAACCCTATTAAGAAAAAAACTCTGCCGCACGTGTTTTGACTCACACCTCATCACGCCATCACATTACACCGGTGCTCCAGCAACTGCACTGGCTTCCAGTTCAGTCACGTATTGATTTTAAAGTTTTGATTTTGGCTTATAAAGCAGTACATGGGCTGGCTCCAGATTACATCTGTGATTTGGTTACTCCATCTATTCCTGCTCGCTCTCTCCGCTCTGCTGGCTCTCTCTCTCTGTGTCAGCCTCGTTGTAAATTAAAAACTATGGGGGGAAGGGCCTTTTCCTGTAATGCGCCTAAGTTATGGAATACATTACCTGCGTCTATCAGGGATGCTGCTTCTGTGGATTGTTTTAAGAAACTTCTTAAGACACATCTTTTTACTCAAGATTTTAATTTATACATTGTGTATCTTTTGATACTGCAGTGTTTGTTTGATTGTTTGACTATTTTGTATGTATGTTGTTGCGCTTTGAGCATGTGAAAGGCGCATTATAAATAAGATTTATTATTATTATTATTATTATTATTATTATTATTATTATTATTATATCTAATGCGCCCATGCGCTGAAGGCGCTATTGATATTATAATAGACACCGTGAAGCTCGCGGCATGTAAAAAATAAATAAAGGCGCAAATGCCCACATGACTGCAAACAAAGCAGCGAGACTGTTCTTCAAGTTTTTTTTATTATTATTTTACTGTCTGCTTCGTGCTGAGGGGAATAATACCGGTACATAATTCACTTCAAGAAGACGTGCTGAGAGGAATAAGATTTGGATTGCCTCAGAAAAAGAATGAAGCAGCTTAAACCAGCAGAGATCATAAACATTTTTGTAAACTGCTTCCTATTTGAATATATTTTACATTTAATTTATTCCTGTGATCAAAGCTAAATTTTCAGCATCATTACTCCAGTCTTACTCCAAGTGTAACAATATACACTATAACATTCAAAAGCTGGGAGTCAGTATATATAGAAAGTAAAACTTTTATTTAGCACACAAGTGATGATAAATACAATAATCATGTTACAAAAGATGCTGCTCTTTCAATTAATCAAAAAAAATTCGTTCGAATGACCACACCTAACCCCACCCCCTAAACCTAACCCTCACAGAAATCATGCTAAATTATGATTTATTGAGTATATACATTTTACGTGTACGTCCGTTCTCTGGGATCGAACCCATGATAGCATGATTGCATATCAAGGTATAACGCAATAATCTACCAACTGAGCTACACGAAACGCAAATCACAGTGTAAATAAAAGAGTACAAAACATTAATATGAAAACGACCTTTTGCCGATAGGGGCGCAATTGTAGTATATGCTCTGATGGGTTGTATTTCAGGGATTTAGACAAACGACCTATACGAGCGTATTAGTTGGAGGATAGGTTGGAAAGATTGTATTAGTTGGTGTTATGGTTGGTATTTAATGTATTTTTTTTATTTATTTAAATTTGTAAGAATCCCATGAAGATCTGTGCTGAATACGTGCTTGCATCTGAATGCAAATAAAAATGCAAATTCAAATTTTGCCATTTAGGTCCAAAAATGGGGCACTATGAGGGATGGATAGCAGTAATTTTAAAATCGCTAATAGTCAGCTTTCACTAGCAGAGTGCTGGGAATTGCAACTTTAATCAGCTAGACAGTGTGGTCAGCTGTGGCATAACAAAGTTAAAACAGGCTTAAGTGAAGTGGAGCAATGCAGTTTTAAAATTTCTAAAGATTCCGTTTTCACCCCTTGTACCATAGACGCAGTCCAGGGAACTTTACGACTTGCTTTGTAGGACGCACCAACAACTGTGATGAGATCTGTCGTGTTGACAGCTCAGACCAAGACACATAGAGCAGTTATTCTATACCTACTTTTTAAGGGTTGAACAGTCCAGTTTTACTGAATAAGCAATATTATCATTACAGAATAGTGCAGTCAAATGCCCAACATTACTTGACATAGAAACAGGTATTTGATCTTAAACTGTCAAGCATTATATCAACTTTCAAAGTTGAAAATTAGATCCATATACAGTCCATATACAGTTGGCAAGGTATGAAATGAAATATTAACAATTAAACATTTAAGACAATTGATATGCAATAGATATGAAGTCAACATTAAACTCCAGTGATGAATAAACATCACGAATCCACAATGCCCATGAGCACAAATGAAAGGTATGTTAACAAAGACACAATAATGTATCAGGTCCCAAGCAAAAATAGTTCACAAAACGAAAAACAACAATCCACAAACAAGGTAGCCCCAAGGTAGACAGCCCCATGAAAGTTAGCAGTACTAGAATTCAATTTTTCCAAATCCTGCTCTAATTAAAAGGTCTCTTGCAAGCATAAAATTACAGTATTCAACGCATTCCTATTGAGTACCTATTTTTGAAATAATGGCATACCTGAAACAAGTATTTCTGGTAAAAAAAATAAAAATAAAAAAAATAACACAAGGCTTGCATTTCCCTTGCAAAGCTTACCCCGAACTACCCCACTTTAGACACTCTACCCCACAACTTCTATTCCAGGGAAAATTCATTTCAAAAAGCACATTAACTGAATAATTGTAAGCCAAAAAAAAAAAAGAAAAAACTGTCAAGGTTTTAAACAATAGCAATTTACCAACATGTATGTTACATATTTTTAGATTAGATCCACAGGCACATGGCAGATGGGAAGACAGGGGGCTCTCATTTGCACCTCCAAGCTCCAATTATTTGAAAGACACACACACACACACACACACACACACACACACACACACACACACACACACACACAGGGACGAAGGTTAAACAAACCATCCCTATTTGTACTGCCAAGATCAAACTGGGTTCAGCACTTAGTCATAAAGTGCATCAGAGGCCAAAAACCCAGTGGTGATGACAGCTGCAATTACACACATCTGCCAGGAACAAACCAGCTCTCCCCAAGAGAAAACGGCTATAAGTATCTGCAACAAATAAACACCTCAGTAGTCTTTACCCTTCACAGACGTTAATGTTTACAGCTACAGTGCCTTGTAAAGACTTCACAACAGATGTCCATAACCTCCTTCCAAACACCACACCAAAATGCATATGAAATGTGGCACATTAACAAGAAAACTCATGCGCTATATATTATGGGTCTTCTGCAGCTTAGATTTGTACTGTATTCCTCTGTGTTTAATGTCATGGGTCTGTAAAGTAGATAAGGTTTGGCCCATTCTTGTGGCAGCATCCAATCACTAAAAAAAAAAAATAAAATGTGTCCAGACTACATGTCTATGGGCAAAAATTTAATTGCAGATTTAGCAATGTGTATTTCTGGAGGTTCTGCAACAGACGTCCTGGTGTGCAGTGTGCATCAAACAATGAATGGAGTATGCATGGTAGAACCACACACAGAATGTGAACAACCCCTTACTGAGAAATTCAGTTGGAGTGGGTGAAGACGGTTGTCTTCAGGTCAAAAAGGCTGACGAATGTGTAGGAGATCATTTCTTGTGCCCAAACAAAAGATACTGCAAATTGAGCTATGTAACAGTCAAACTACTTCCTGTAATTCCAGTGTGGAAGCAGGATGTGCTGTATGTGTCACGTTACGCTGCCATTAGAAACACAGAGCCGTGGATTATGGAACACAGAGGGTAAATCCAACACAGGGAACAGGAGGTTGACACACGTACATAGCTTGTAGACCCGACAGAGACAGACTACACAAACTGGGACTTATAAATACATGTTGGAGGATGGCAGACCCGCAGAGCTCGCACCGTAATGATGGAGGGCTAAGGGCGAGCAGAGGGGCTGGCAGTCGACAGCAGTGGAGGAGGCAGGAGTGGGTGGGAGGATGGGCATTTGTGAGCCACCGGGCATTCAGGGCTAAACTCTGGATCGGGAGCCCCCTCTAGCCTGAAAATGGGAAAAGAATGGTGTTCTGGAGTAGCGGACACTTGAGGGTACTTTCGAGGAGTGGGCACCGGAGGGAGCTTTCTAGGAGCGGGCACTGGAGGGCGCTCTGGACTGGATTTGGGGACTGGAGCCCTCTCCTCTTCGGTTTGGCACTTTCACCATGCCATACTCAGCTCACACTCAACTGCTCTTCTCCATGCTCACATTGTCCGCAGCTCTTTCCCTCGTGGTGGGCGCTGTAGACGGCTCTAGCACCTGGACTGACGTCACTGCCTCTGGCTCCGCGGCCATCCTCAGCTCTGTCGCTCTCTCTGGCTATGGCTCATCGGTTATGGCGGGCTCTCTGTCAGCAGTGGGCTCGGTCTGATGCTCCGCACCGCAGGGAGATGGTGGGCTGGGCACTGGGTCTACAGTGGATCTGACGAGATCATCCACGGGGCAAGATGGCGATCCATTTCTCACCAGAGTCCCCTCCACGAAGGCAACGAAATCCTCTCAAGGACCTTCCTCGGACAATGGCACTCTGCTGTAGCTGGCGCTGTTAGCTAAGAACCTGAACAGTCTTGTATGGTCCTCAAGAGAGCGTTCCCCCTGCTCCAGCAAGAGGAGAAGGAATTTGGGGCAAAGGAAGCGATCCATAGATACAATGGGAAACACTACGGAAACAAAAAGACTGAGAGAAAAATGAGAAAACAAACGGAGGAGATAACACAGAGGTAACTGTATTCGGTCAGGTCTTCTGTCACGTTACGCTGCCAGAAGGAACACTGAGCCATGGATAATCGAAAGAGACTTTAATTGTATCCAACACAAGGAACAAGAACATACATCACACATACATCACTTGTAGATCTGACAGAGACAGACTGCACAGACTGGGACTTATAAACACAGGGCAATCAGGGAAACACAGGTGCATGGAATCACAATCAAACTAATTATCAAAACAAGGACAGGAACATGATCAAATAATGCAACAGAAACAGAGGCCAAACATGACACAGACAGTCCAAAATCCTGACAGTATGCAAGTAAAGATACCACTTTAGTTTAGGGACCAATTCTCTCTATTGACTAGCATGCATAGTAGTGGCATATTGAATGTATATTAGTATTTATAAAGCACATATTAATTGCTTATTCTGCATGATTTTAGATCCTTTAATCCAACCTAACTAAGTAATAAGCAGTGAATTAGGAGTTTATTGAGGCAAAAATAAAAGTTAATAGTTAGTTAATAGTGAGAAATGGCCTGTAAACTAAAGTGTGACCCAAGTAACTTGTTTCATGTATGGTAGAAATAGACTTGTTGGAGTCCACATTATTTAGAACTACATTCACTCATTGGTTTTATCTTAATTGACTATCTTCAACTTCAAAAAGAAAAATCCACAACTACGCTTTAATGTATTTTAATGTAGTTGTGGGTAATATTCCAAGTTTTTTAAAGCAATTCAACAACATTTTAATAGCCATGATTTAAGTGAACTTTTTGTGTTTACTGATCCTTTAAACTCAAGACATATTTATGTGCTATCAATTTAATTTAATTTTTTATATTATTATCATTATTTTTATTTATTTTATTTTTTTTTTCCCAATCATGAAATCTCACATTCATGTCAATCTTACCAATAGCGATCTCACAAATTCCAGTTTAAGAACTAACAGGCATTCGATAAACTGGCCTAAATGTCTCAGAAGAAGCTCCTCGCAACCATAGATGCAATACAACTGTAAATGACACTGAGATGCTAAGATACCAATAGAGCCAGGATGCTGCTGGCATCTTTATATAGTGGGGCTGAAATATGACAAGGTAGATATGTAAGAAAATGAATATGAGCAGTAATGCGGTAAATGAATTATGTGGAATATTTGCATGTTTGGTGGTCATACTCGTAAATAAAAGAACATATTTAGGTTTATAAACTGTTTTCTAAATGCATGTAATTGATCTTAATGTGAACAGTTCATCAGTGCATGCAGATAGATCTATCTACCTACAGATAGATAGATAGATAGATAGATAGATAGACAGACCGACAGACAGAAGTGTTACATACAGTGTGAGTGCTGAAATACAGAGGGAAGTTTCTGCCTGTCTGCGTGTGTTGCCGTGGCAGATGATTGAAATTTAGCCTTGAATATTAAACTGGATAGTTAAAGAATGCTTTAATGTGGATGAATGAATTGTCTCTATCATGGCCATGCCTTTTAAGAGAGAACTAATAAAGATGTGAAAGATGTACTCCCTTTTTCTTTTTTTTTTCTTGTTAAATACCCACGGTGTCTCAAGGAAGAAATTGTCTGAGACAGTTCTAGAGTTTCTTTTTTAGTCTTTCTTCTGACAGTAGTCTGATAAAATAGTGCAATCTGTCATTTATTTATTTTTTTTTTGCTTTGAAAATCTATTTAGAAAATATGTTTTCAAACAAATTTTAAGGTAAAAAAGTATGTTTTAAAAATACTGTGCATTTTGCATCATGAACATTGTAGTTGTATCATTTAACAATATAATGATGTCATGTCATTAAAAAGGTCAAATATCTTACACACATTTATGAGGGTCTACAAGGGACTCTGTCATATTTCCTGTTTTATGCTATTCTTGTTACAAAAAGTATGATAAAATGGCTCCCTCTCTGTATTCATTTCTTTCTTTCTTTCTTTTTTAAGTATAATTTTTATACATTTAAAACATTGTTTTAAGAATTTTATCTGTGTTAAGCTCATTTTTGGTTATAGCCCATTATCCAAGAACACAATCTAAAAATGAATTTTAATTCATTAATATGTTTTTGAATAAATGAAGACACAAAATGCAGCATCACATCATTGACCTACTTGCATTACTGAGAAATTACACCTACTTTGTATCATTAGAAGTCTCATTAATGAGTTATATAGCCTAAGGATGCCTGTGCTCATGTAGTCTGGAGTGGTGCACTCATACCTGGGGAAGCATTATGAACTGAACAGCAGCATCATGGGAAAGCGCTGTGACCAGAGCTGATCCAAAAGCCCTGATGGAAGATGAGTTGAGTTTCATTTGATTATAAGTAACTTTGCAAGTACATGTAGGTTTATTCTACTAACCCTATCCCTAGCAGTCTACCAATACTCTAATGCGAAATAGTTGAAATGTTGCTTGAAAAGTTGAAAAATTGCCAATCGCACCACAGAAAAGCTTTTTTGTACTATCTATCAATTTCCAGTAAAAAAAAAAAAAAAAAAACACATATGTGTGTAATATGATTATGATCTGAATGTGACGTGACATACAGCCAAGTATGGTGACCCATACTCAGAATTAGTGCTCTGCTTTTAACCCATCCAAAGTGCACACACACACACACACACCATGAACACACACCCGGAGCAGTGGGCAGCCATTTATGCTGCGGCGCCTGGTGAGCAGTTGGGGGTTCAGTGCCTTGCTCAAGGGCACCTCAGTCATGGTATTGAAGGTGGAGAGAGCGCTGTACATTCACTCCCCCACCTACAATTCCTGTCGGCCTGAGACTCGAACTTGCAACCCTTGGATTGCAAGTCCAACACTCTAACTGTTAGGCCACGACTCCCCCCACTGAATGTTCTATGTATCTAGATACACACAGGACCACTGTAGCTTGACACTTCACTACATAGACTCCACTGCATTTGGGAATGTTGACATAAATCCAACCCAGTCTCATAAAAATACGTACCTCTGAGTATGTTTCTGCAAGACCGTTTTTATGTACCTCACTGCACGTTTCGCAACAGTTTCAAAGAGAAATGTCCACTGAGTGGTGCTAAAACACAGGTTTAATACTTGAACCCTGGCACGTTTTGATTACGTTAATGTACTTACGTATTGCTGTGTTTTTATTATGTTGCTTCTGGTACGTATTGCGGCAGTTCAGAATTCAAATATCCGGGGACCGTCGCTAAAAGTTATGCCCTACACCAAACCCAACCCTAAACCTACCGACAGTGTTAACAAATGCAAAACTTATATAAAAATGCATTTGTTGATGTTGTTTCAACTAACTTATATGCAGATTTGTACTGCTTTGTCGAACCGTGGTTACATGGGATTCAAACCGGAGCTCCTCGCCTCCGAACTCCGTCTCCGAACTCCGTGAGCTACCGAACAAACCTGCCGCCTCTGAAAGCCCATAGATATGAAGCTGGATATGTGCGATGTTAATGTTCAAAAGCATCAGTTTTCAAATCTCCCAGAATATTAATATTGTTTTGCAGTCACAACATGTCATTCTTCAAGTAATTCTGCGAAAATTACGTTTTATTAATTGAAAACGCTTCATTAAATTTGTGTGAAAAGGAATAAAAGGTGTCGGAGTTTTACTGCCTCTAGTGTTCATTTATTTTGGAAACTGCAGTGATACGTACTTATTGGTACGTCTCGCTAAAATGTGCACCCAGGTACGTTTATGCCATGAGGCCAGGTAGCATAAATCATGTGAAACACCCTTTACAGTCATATTGACAGAATTTTGAAATTGAATGATACTACACATTTAATTTGTGGTTTAAATTTGCTGAAAAATTTGCGTGGAGTAGCTGCCATATACGGGTGAATACGGGTTCACCAACTGCTGGTGAGAAGAGAACATTTTCCTCTTTAATAATCATCAGAGAAAAGTAGATGTGCGTCAGCTTCATCCTTTTCTTTATTTAGTTCACATGGTGGCACATGTTAACAAGGCCATAAGGTACATTTTTTAATGCTATGCGATGCACATGAGGTGTGGCCACACTTGAATGGCAAAAAATAATGGAGGCCATTTTTTATTCTAGAACAGAGGGAAGGCATTGGATCTGCATGACAAAGCTGAACATCATTTTAACAGAATCTCAGCCTAGTTGGAATTAGTTTTAGAGGTCAGTGGATGAAGATGGACAAGTTGTGATGCCACTATATAGAGAAGGCTGAGCTCATGAATATTAAAACATTGCAAGATAATCTTCTTAGTGCAGTCACGTTGCCTAGTTAATATCGATACACCATAAATGCTGTCTTGGCATAGAGATACAATATCATGCCAGTTTATATTTGCTAAAATATTGTGGGTGTCTTTTAATATTTTTAATAAAAAAATAATAATAATTGAAGAGGGGTAGTTATTAATTTGCAGTGAAATATTGTGACGAATATTGTGAAAATGCACACAATAAAGCCAAGTGCATGTTTGAATTCAAAATATTAAGCCAAGTCCAAGAAAAGCAACAAAAAAAGCTTATAAATCGTAACCTGTACTTTAAATGGAATTTGAAAATAGTTTTAAAATAACACATAACACAAACTGTGATTACCGCATTGGCATGTGGTGACCCTGCCATGTAGTATTTTGTCCCAGGCCCTGTGAATTTAAGTGATAACATGCAGTGGATGTTGAAGCAAGTAATTAGCAAACGCTTGCGATACAGAAGGTGAATGGGATCATAGAGGATGTGACTGTAGTAATAGTGCTACCTGAACTCCAGAGTTTCCTCATTAGACAACAGTTCCTTATCTTGGCAACCCTTGTGCTCGTCCCTTGACAGTGAAGTCTCTTAATATCTGCAATGTCTTATAATGTAGTAATCCCCTTAATGCATGATAATACATCAGGTTTACCACTTAACCAGGTTTACTCCTCTGTACTCCACTCAGAAGGGACCTAAAAGGGGCACAATTAAGTTGGCTCAGGTCCAGTGTACCTTTACCTTACAAGCCAGCACTGCCACCCGCATACTGCAGCTATAAAAATGTAAATGCGCGTTGGGCAGGATAACAGGCCCAGTTTGATGCTTCATCGGCTTCACGCATGAGCATTCAACAGAGCATCTGTTCTTGCTTACTGTGAGCTCTCTTATGTGTGAATGAATCTGAGAATGGGAATCATTCACAAGACAGAAAAACAAACAAAACACCATTTAGCACTGCGGCAGACGCTGCGTGAAGTGCTTAGGTGTTACTATAAACTGTAAAAGTCAAAGTCATCAATAACACGTCACAAGAATAGTTGTTAATTTGCTGGTGAACATTAAAATATTAACACTGCTGACTTGCAATCCTATATACTGTATGTATAGCAGAGATGGAACCATCTTCTCTCTGCAATTTCATTCAGAAAACCCAGCAAATGTATTGTACTTGTTATTTTGCTGATCTAGATGAAGAATAAAATATAGCATATGTGTTCTGAAGCTAGGTAAAATACAATATGGGTATAAATATCAAATGTAAAAATAACTTAATTGCACAATACAACAAAAGGAATCAAGCCATAACACAAAAGAATTAGCAGAAAATGATATGTATTTTTAGATAAAAACTTCAGTACAGTAGAAGTCCTGTAAACTCCTCTTATGATTTTTGATTCAGTAAACCGCAGACTTGTTTACTCATTCACTTATGACTACAGAGTTTTGTCACATTATTGATTGATTGATTGATTGATTGATTGATTGATTGAAGAAAATGGCATGTATTTGGACACTCAAGGCAATATTGCATACCCTGAGTTAAATGCAACATGCCACAAAATAAATAAATAAATAAATAAACTGAACACTGATTTGTGTCTGATTGGCAAAAAAAACTTTTTCCTGCCTGTCTGTGCAGTCACTTTAGTTAAAGATATGCATACATTTTTCAAGCAATAACTATAAACATTGCTTAAGTTTATGCATGAATATAACAGCTCTGAAAGTGAAAATGTGAAAAGTGAAAGTCGTGACATTTGTCAAGTATGGTAACCAATACTCGAAATTGGTGCTCTGCATTTAACCCATCCAAGTGCACACACACAGCAGTGAGAAGTGAACACACACCGTGAACACACACCCGGAGCAGTGGGCAGCTATATATCCAGCGCCCGGGGAGCACTGGGGGTTCAGTGCCTTGCTCAAGGGCACTTCAGCCATGGGTATTGAGGGTGGAAGAGAGCGCTGTTCATTCACTCCCTCCCACCTACAACACCTGCCAGCACCGAGACTCGAACCTGCGACCTTCTGGTTACAAGTCCAAATCTCTAACCATTAGGCCACAGCTGCCCCCAGCTCTGCTACTGGCAGCAGCCAAGGTACAAAACTATAGATCATAGTCAGTGATGGACTGTTTACGCTGGTGAAGATGATAGAGCAGTCATGGCATTTCAGTAAACCATTAGGTATGGCATCCCGTCCTGCTCCCCTTTGGTTAAAATTGCATTTTTTATTCCCTTGGTCAACGATCAACTCTAGTATGCCCGGGGCATGGTGACTGCCATATTCTGCCATTCGGAAAAGCTGCCCTTGTGATAGAGTTGCTCATTGATGGAGGAATCTCTGGCTGGATGATGAAACACTTTGCCGTGAGAGATGAATGCTTGTAGATGATGACAGTGTTGAGGTAAATGAGAAACCTGCCCCATGTGCTTGACTAGTTCCTCAGATAAGAAAAACAAAAAAGTGACTGTTCAGCAAACACCAGCTTATTGTTATTTTCATAGTGTTGTGGTACAAATTCAAATAAATACCCATTTGGACAACAGACAGTTGCATGTTCAGGCACTGGTCACTATCAAACACATTAAACAACAACAATCTGTCAGTTTGCTATGTTTCTGGCCATGAGCCCAGAAATCCATTTCACTTACATGTGGAAATGTACCTGGCACAATTCTCCATATTCTGCAGTTTTATACTTCAATTTAGGTAGAACCGAATGACAAAGCACACCTCACAGCAAAAGAGTGTGTTGTGTAAGATAAGGGCCAATGTGACCTCTCCTAATCAAGGCAATTTCTGCCCTGTCTGAAACTCGTAGTGTGGTAGCTAACTTTACCCTCAAGTGAGCTGATAAGAAATAAGAAGAAGAAATAATGCAATCTTTTTATCCTTTTCCATTCATTTTGTGCACTAGAGTCCTGTCACTAAATTAGAGTCAAAGGATTTGCAATTGAAAAGGAAAGGTAAGCTGATAATTTTTAAATAAAACTAGTCAAAAGAGGTTTGAGCTGACCAGCATGCTGTGAGATTGATTGGACATTGAATATGCCAGATTAGCAGTGCTTCAGCTAACTGTAACCATTGCCTCCAAAGATCTATTTCTCATGAAACTGCATCAATACTTTAGAACCATGTATTCATACCACATGTATGAATTCATGCGTGTGGACATTCATATTTCCTACAACTTAACAAATTAAAACTTTAAAACTAGCATTTCTCTGTGCTTTCTGAGCCACTGGGAATTCTTTTCATTTTCATGTTCTTGGCTTTTTATTTTCTTACCTAACATGATAAAGCAACAAGTAATTAAGGGTATGTCTTATATTATTTATGTCCTAAGGGTAAGGGTTTTTTTTTTTTTTTTTTTCTTCTTCTTCTTTTTTTCAGAGCAACAAAGATCGAAATATGGAAAAGAATGGCTGTGGAAGCATTAAGGACACACAAAGGTAGATCTGGCTTATCAATGGCTATATACTATGGCGTGCGGTCCAGTCCAAAAATAGGGCTACCGACTTGTCGCGGGAATTCACTATACAATTGCCAGTAGCCACTGAGTTTACCACTGATAGGCCGGCGGTGCATCAGTACGAACGACTCACTTTCCTCAGCGAACCACTCACTTTCCTCACGCAGGGAATTAGGTACTTTCCTCATGCAGCAAACGACTCACTTTACTCATGCAGCAGACCACTGACTCTCGCTTCATGTAGGGACCGAATATTATAATTAAAGTGACTTCTATATTGCATCCAAAAGAATATTTAGATTTTTTTAAATATTATATATTTAGATATCCAGTGTATTTTTTTTTGTATTTTTTTAAAATATTTCAATAAAATGATAAATAATTGCCTATTGCAAATTTATGAATGCTTGGTTAACTTTTTTTTTTTCTGCAGTCACTAGGCTATTTGAGACATTTTAAAATCTAAACATCTGTATTTTCATATATTATATAAGTAGTATATATAATATATATAAGTATATATATATAACATAAATAAGTAGGCTAATAAATATATAATGTTTAAACATATATATAATATGAACTATTTGTTCTCCACCATATCACTAAAATTTAACTGTGTTAAGGAAAAAATTGCTCTTTTGTTGTTTTTGATTGCTTCCATTGTCCTCATACGCTGTTTGTGACGGATTGAGAGAAGATAGAGCTGACATTTGGAGTCAACGACTTTGCAAAAACCAAACAAAAACACGTCCTGAGAGTCCAAAAGCATTCACTGCGCAATGAAGCCTGTTAGAATTAATAAATACAGTTAGAATGTCCTTATAATTTAAGCAATTAAAAAAAAAATTGTTTTACATTTTTAGATTCATCGCACATTAAGCAATGCTTGAGTGTCAGCACATGTGCGCGATCACAAATGTGCTATTAATTTTATAGCTAAAACATTGCACAGTAACACAGTGTTTCGTTCCTTGAATTAATCAGATTTTCAACGAATCAAGTGAGCCAATGATTCAACGGTCCATTCAGATGGACTCACTTGTTTCCTTTCTAATGGAATCAGCCATTTAGAACGTAAACTTTGATTTGAACGATTCAATAAATACTTAAACCATGGATTTGCTGTCACCTACCAGCACAAAAACACATTTAGCTAAATATTGACCAAAATTCATCAATTTCAAGCCCCAGAAGGAAAACAATCTTATAAATAATGGTTCATTTAATAAGGAAAATTTTTCAATAAAACCTTTTTAAAAATTATGATTTTGTAATTTGTAATCATTATGTGGAATTAGCTACAGGACCAACCCCCCGCCAGCTGAGGAAAGTGAGTCGTTCGCTGCGTGAGGAAAGTGAGTCAAGGGATGTGGGTAGTGAGTCGTTTCCTTGTGTGAGGAAAGTGAGTCGTCAACTGAGGAAAGTGAGTCGTTCGCAGCGTGAGGAAAGTGAGTCGCAAGCTGCCTGAGGAAAGTAAGTCGTTCGCTGCATGAGGAATGTGAGTCGTTCGCTGCGTGAGGAAAGTGAGTCGCCAGCTGCCTGAGGAAAGTGAGTCGCGTCACAACTCTGGAAAGTGAGTCACCAGCTGAGGAAAGTGAGTCATTCGCTGCGTGAGGAAAGTGAGTCGCCAGCTGCGTGAGGTGAGTGTATATACTGATGCACCACCGGCCTTATTGAGTTTGTATAGTTATTTTTGGACCAGACCGCATGCCATAATATACAGTATACGATGAGACTGGTTTATGTGTCTATTGATATAGATTGTGGACTGGATATGATGTATGACTGTAGGATTTCTTATATGTAATTTTTTTTTTTTTCCTTGGATACCATACACAGCTCTTGTTCACAACACCAGAAGGTTGAATAAATTTAACTGCATAAATTAAGAAAATCCTAAAAGAATGCTCAGCAATTGGGCTCATGTTTTGCTATCAGGCTTTTCCCCATGCACTGCTTGGCAGATCTCATTTTGCCATGTTACTCCTTATTACGACATCCAAACAAAAACTTAAAGCCAACAAACTCAGATCATTAACTGTTAAATTGTGGTCGCTGGAGGCTGTTGATATGTTGAGGTAATGCTTTGACTGTACCGAAAGGAATATGTTTAAAAGTGTATTTGAAATAAACACAGACATCAAACATAAACTTGCGTTAATGAATAAATTATATATTGTAGCGTATGAGCAGTTCATTAATTCATTGGTTCTGAATTAATGAATCATGGCTCGTTGAATCTAAAACCATGCATATTCCTTGGCTAAAACCCAAAGCTTTTAGCCCCTGAACTCACGCAGGTAAATCAAACTCATTGCAAGCTGAATGACCGGCCTGGTGCCAGCATGGCTGGGTTTAAATTCCTGACCAGGTCATAAAACTTTATTACCCAACTGGGTGAAACAGAAAAGGCCCAGCTCGATAGGTATTCTTGTAAGGAAAAAGGAAAGTAAATGTATTCTAAATGTATTGACTGTATTTCCTTTTTGTGCTTAGATGTCTTCCATATCAAATTGGAGTATCTGCAATTTTATTGTGTGTTAATCAAACTTTAAATGTGTGTAATTCTGCATATGAATGTAACTTTATGTTTCTCCTAACTCTGCCTGTCATTCTTGGTATCTATTTAACCGTCTTGCTTTGACCGAACCACTCATACATAGGAAATTACAGTAAAATGTATTATTCTGGAATTACCATCTTGCTGGAATATAACTGCTGAATTCTGACAACACCATAACTCACTCGAGTGGGTGTCTCCCCAGAGACAAAGGAACTTTTTCCCGCTTCAGATCATGGACGTTCATTGGTTGTTCGCGCGAACAGAGGCGTGAACCCAGTCGCTCCATAAGAGACTGACACAGAACTTTCTCAGCGCACTTCTCTTGTTTCGTCAACGTCTGTTGCGATGGCTCCTTAGGGAGCTTTCATCTCCGTTTTTCTTTTCTTTTCTTTACTAAGTTTTATTCTCATATTCACCTCTCCCTACACGAGGGAGAGGAACTCTGAATCATTCCTTTGGTAACTCCACATTCGTTGAACCT
This sequence comes from Cyprinus carpio, assembly GCF_018340385.1. Lineage (NCBI taxonomy): Eukaryota > Metazoa > Chordata > Actinopteri > Cypriniformes > Cyprinidae > Cyprinus > Cyprinus carpio. Next base: position 6,458,157 of record NC_056585.1, read on the forward strand.
TTGAAACTTTGTGCGAGTCTGCTCGCCCCGGAAGACACGAGAGAACATGCCCAGCTCCAACAGATGATTCACGCACGCTCGTCTTTAGCAGGCACAAAGATACCCACATGCAAGTATTATTTCCTATAGAGATTTAAACGCTGCTTAAGGTTGTCTATTCCCTTTTTCAAGGTGATCTGATTCCTTGTTGTCTTTCAAAAGGTTACTATATGTGATTTTGCCATACTGGGCGATCATTCTATGATCTAGCCTATTTCTCGCTCACCCTTTTACTCTCTCTCTCTCTCTCTCATTTGTTATCCGTTTTTTGTATTGTATTTGTTTTTACTGTTTGTATTGTTATACGCATATTTACTCTGTGTGAATCGTAGTTTGATGTATTATTACTTCAATTATTAAAAGCCAATATATTCATGAATGCTTCTGTCTAAAATGCTCACATCACAAGTCAATGAAATGTTTGATCTTAGCTACAAAGCTTATTTGTTACTTTTCAGTAACCTAAATTTTATAAGGATGGGAGAATGGTTTCATGGCCAGAAACTATTTTTCCTGGAATTATAAGAAGTGATAACTTTATTGAAAGTTGATAAGTTAATCTTACGGCCGTTTGCTGGACAAACCACTGTTTGATTTTGCATTAATTCCCAGTAAAAGATATCACGTTAATTGATATGAAGAATGGAATATTGACATATTAATGAGTAAATTACAGTGCCTTGTAATGAGTTATTGATATATATACAATTGACCTATTTTTCATCTTCAATAATTTTAATGTAACTGTCACACGAGATATATATATTAATCATATTCCTGATTAATTATTAAAATTCCCTATATATCATTTAAGCTAACATTAACGTACTACCCAGTGCGGTTACAGTATTTTGGTGGAGAAACGCGGGCATTTCAAACTTCGTTTTATGAGCAATTCAGTTTCAATCTGTTTTATATGGTTATTAATAATTTCTGCACGCGCGCTATGAAATTATGAGATTGTGAGATAAGTCGCAAGACGCGAACTCACTCCTAACTAATTGAGGCAAAACTCTGATCAGTAAGCACATTAACAGTTTCTAGAAATATCTAACAGTATAGTCACTGTTATTTTGCTGAAAGTACACTGCAGTATAATGTTAAATGTCCTGTTAAGAGAAGGCCAAGATCTCTCTGCAGTGAGAACATTTTAATATTAGTAACCCGCCTATTAAAGAAGAAGAAATCTCTTTTTTTAGGATGAGATGTAAATCTGATCAGAGCGATGTTCCTCTGATTCAGTAGTGAAAAGGCCTTGTAATTACATATCGTTATTGAATTCGTGGTTAACCACAGTGATATTCAAAAATAAACGATAAAACTCCTGGTCGAAAAATTGGCTTAGCTACCCAATTTTAAACCTAAAACATTTAAATCATAAGTGCTATTTTGATAAATGTGTATGGGAGTGCAACAGACGGACAATTCCTGTTGTTCACATTTGCGTGTTTTTGCAGCGAAGAAATCCTGCCTCACGCTCTTGTGCAGTATAGCACCTTAAAGGTCCTACAAACCTTTGTCTGTTGGAGAATCAGCGCTGACAAACGCTCAGGTTCTAAATCACACTGAAGTATGCTGTAATTCCGCTGACTAAAACCAGAGGGCGTCCTTTAAGTGTTTAGAAGTCTCAAATTACGCCTCGCCTTCTGACTTCAGCCCGCATGAGTGCAATTACGCCATCTCGTGGCCGTTTCAGATAATGCTAATTTCTATTTCCCTGTGGTTGTTGAATTAGCCAGTCTAAATTCTCAATAATTATTTGCATTTACAGCTTTGCTCTTGCGAATATTATTTTATGTTAGACAAATTTTCCTGCCTTTGACTGTTCACACTTACTTTGAGTTAGGTTCAAACATGATTTGAATTAAAATTTAATTGTTTAATAGTGTAAATTAAGTGTCTCAGGTTAACCACTGATTGACCCACTTAGAAGGAAGTGAGCCATCTAGTGGCCGTCTCCTGTTAAGTCGGTTCATAGCTTTCAGCTCTCTTCTTGCTTATTTTAAATTTCAATTTAAACTAGTTTTGAATTTTAATTTGAATTAAGTTTTCTGTTCACCAGGTGAAGCACAGAGAGGCAGTATGCCCCCTTGTAGTGAAAACCAGCTACTGCGTCCTGCTTCTTCTCCCGTGTTTCATCCTGTCTCTTTCTATTTTGATTTTTATTCTTTTTTCTTCTCTCTTTTGGGTTAGGTTATTTTGATAATTACCATCACTATCATAATTCCCTTTTTGTTTTATCATTTTTAGTTAAAGCTGTTTACCTCTCATTTCTACATATATATTTACTCAATTGATTTTAAACAAACAAGCCTTAATTCACTCTTTAAGTTTCCCTTGTTCATCCTTTGTGTATTGGATTGTAGAACTCCCTTGGTGATTGGACAGTCATCTCAGGTTTCCAGTGAGCAAGGTTGCCCGACCAGCGTTACTGACACTGGCTGTGTGAATCTCGGTTTCTTTGATCTCTGTCCGATGTTGCGGCGCGCAGTGGAGACATCAGCAATTTGGCACTCCAAAGGTAGTCAATCAGTCCAGCCGACACAAACAAGGCAATTTCTGGGACCAGTACCTTTCGAGAGGGTTCTAGGGAACAGCCCAGTTTTGCAGTGCTGTCTGGCGGTTGACATCTTGGCGTTGCTAGGTTGTGTTAAAAGTCATAAGCTGTTTGAGAGGGCGCAACGCGACACAGAGTAACGGAGGGCCGGGGACACTGCGGCTGAGTGTTTGGGAGCGCCAGGGAGGCTGACCGTGCCGCTGGTTTCCACCTGAGCGACATCAATTCACCCAGGTGAACCAAATGTGATGAAACCCATCCACTTATTATAAGCCACAGAATATTAGATATTCCCCCGGATATATTTTAAGTGTTTGGCCCATCTCTTCTCCAAGCCACACCATCTTCCTAGGTTTCCTACCCCGATAGCCCCACTCACCTGTTGGCCCTATCTTCAAACCTAGCAGTAGGCTTAGGCCTCCTTATTCTCCCTAACACATATCGTGTTACTATTGTTTTATTTCATTTCAAGTGTTTTGTTTCACTTTGATCTTTTCTGTCCTTTGTTCTGTTGTGATTTGTTTCTTTCATTTCACATAGAGACAGTAACCTAGGAGAGCCACCAAGGAAGCTAAAGAGTGACAACCAGCAGCCGGTGTCATCACGTGACCCGCTAGGCTACTGCCTGTCAAATCTCCATTTCAGGTCCTTCGTTGACCCAAGTTAATTGGCTCCGCGAACTGTCTGACTGTTTGCATCAGTTAGCCCCAAAATACTCATAAACGGCATAGCCCGTATGAGTATAGCTCGTTAACTGTAGAACAAACTTTCATTGGTCTCTTTGTGTGTATGCTGTGTTTCTCTCACCTACAGTGAGCCAGGATGTTCCGCTCATCCAGTCCAGCAGTCCACGGGGGCAACCTCTCGACATCGTTGAAAGCAGTGACGACCCCCCTTCCTGCCCAAGGACACCAGTAACCTGCAGCACCTAAACCCAGAGCAACTGGACACCGAGCTAGACGAACTGATTGCACACGAGCCAACCCAAAGCTACAACTAC